>NC_091249.1:103770000-104070000 GCF_042477335.2 Ovis canadensis
GGTTTTCTGAAGAGGACTTTGCATATTGTATTAAAATGATCAAAACAGAGACTCTAATTTTAGGGCTATTGACAGCTGAGACAGAATTGCCTTTTACTAGCTACTTATTATGTTTAGGGAAAGTCCCTATTAGGAGGAAAATTCATGCGTGTTCTTACCTTCTTTACAGTAAACACAGAGAGGGTTCATTTTCAAAGCCATCCTAGCTACACTGAGACTTGGTTAAAAGTAAAGCAAATAGCAATGACAAATAGAATGTTCAAGTGGTAAAATTCTTGAAGACACTAGAGCCACAAAAATTTCATACTTAAAACAGTTTAATATAATTGTTTCTGATCATTTTAATTTCCATGAAAATTTTTTGCAATTTTATTAAGGAAAATAAAATTTTGTGCTGTGACTCATTTTCTTTAGAAATATAGATTTACTAATAAATATAATTAATAAATATGTAGATTTACATATAAATCACATTGCTGCCAATTTCAGGATGTATTTTTACCATCTGAGATAAAACATTATTTCCACAGTTTTTTACCTCTGCATGCCACACGATAATTCTGCTAAAATAATGTACCTTAAATGAGAACTCCTAATTTTTAGACCTGTCATATATTTTCTACTCTGCATATTAATTTGATATTAAATATACAGTAGCATACATAAAAGAAATTTGAGATCCGGCTTACTGCTAGTCTTACTCTATCTATACCTTGACATTTCCATAAAATCTTAACCAAAAACAGGGGATTAAAGCAATCTGTTAAGATTTGGGGTACCAGAGGAGGATAGTTTAAGTCATTTATGTTTTAGTGTTAATCACAAACTTGCTTTGCTGTGAAAATGTGTCTTCAATGTTGCAAAGTTGTTCACTTGTACATGAACAGTTATCAAAATGAAGGCTTGACATGGGTTTAACTTAGTGACATCATTAAAATATGCCACCAATTATTTTTATTTAATTCAAATAAAAGCAACTTTGATTTCAAATTTCACACCACTCTTGGTTTTGGCATAACAACTGCTGGCAACATAGTCTTAAAGTTTTGATAAGTATCTACATTATAATCTTTACAAAGAATGGTATAAAAAAATTAGGCTCTGAGCCGGATAAAACAAGGTGGACTTTCATATTCAGAGGGTTCAGCATTAGAGCGAAGTGGGTTGGCTGATCATTTGGCCTACAGATTGCAAAGAGGCTAACTGTCAGGTTGGGATGCACCTGACTGTGGGATGTCTGCCTTTTCAAGTTTTACTGCAAACAGCGCCGTGAGTGCCTGATGTCGTTCTGTACCATCAGAATGCATGGGGTGGTGGTATTCCCAATTCATAATCGCTACTTGTGACTTGAAGGAAAACACTTCCCCTTTTAATATTACAGTGGCTAAAGTGCTTCTAAAGAAAGAAGACCTAACATTTGAAACCGGGCGTGTAAGACAGCTTTAAATTATGTGATTCACACTTACGCCAGATGCTGCTAGAGGAATTCCTTGGTTTCTTATTAACATGGAGCTGTCCCCTTAGACTTCACACATAGTGGCCACTCACAAGCACATACACATTCATGCAAATTCTAGGAACGATCAACTGCATGTGTCCGACTGTACAAGTTCCAACAGAGGAAATTCAAGAAAACAATTCATTTCACGGGGACGAGCTGCCTTTAGAAAGCTGTCATTCCTTTCCAAGCCTTGATGTACTTGGAATGAAGGTCCTTAATGTCCTTAATGAACTTGGCTAATTGTTTTGTGATGTCATTTCTGAGTTTATTCAAAATCTGTTTAGAAAGGCACTGCTTAGGCACGAGTAAAATTAAAAACTTTTCTCCAGGTGAAACTATGATAATGATTAAACGTTAATTTCATGTATGGAATGCTTGCATTTATAGAACTGCAGCTTAAATGGTGATATGAAGATTTATATTAATAAATATTTTCAAGTTACGTTTTCTTTTATTTTTCAATTATAAATACATTCTTCTATGATTGTGCCTTAGTCTGGATTGATGTTCAGTTTTCTTTGTATTCATTTATTTTTTACATGGTCATTTATTGAGTTTACATGTGGCCATTAATTATTGAGTTCTATGATGGAACTTTGATAGGTCCCAATTTTCTGATTACAATTCGGAATTAGAAAGAATTGATGGGCTGGTGTCAAATTCCCAATGTTTTTGTCCAGAGACTGTACAAGTCCTTTGCTCTATTTTTAGAAAACCTCAAAAACATGCAGCAAATGAGACTAAATTAAATGTATTACCATAAATAAAGGGTATTACTCTACTAAAAAATTCTTTTCTCCCATTTAACCAATATATATAATGTAACACAGCTCAAATCTATTTGCATTTCTAACATGTATCTATTTACCTATCTACCTATTGTTCAATCTATGTATTTATAACTCATTTACTGTTCTTTTTCCTTGGCTCTGTTGAGGAAACATTTGTATCAGTTAACATAGAAAATATCTTTACCTTTGTCCATATAAATATAATATTGAGTGCATAGTTTTAACTTAAAAGAGACTATAAGAATATCCATAGCTTAGAGACTGTGCTCAGTATTAAAGTTATTTTGTTTTAAAAGAGAAGGTAATCATTATAAGGGTAAAGGTATCACGTAATTTTTTTCCTTTAAGTCCTTGTTTAGTCATGATTCAGTTTATAATGAGTATTGAAACCTTCAATGACCTGCTAAACATATTCAGTTTTGTCATATATAAAATGTGTAAAAGTCAAATAGGGTAATAAGTAGTTATCAGATTTATTCTCTCCAAAGGAGTGTTTAGAAAGAGAAATTTTAAAAAAAGTAAAATTTGGAGTTGAACGGTTTATTAACATTCAGTTCAGTTCCCAAATTGAATTTCTCCCTTTTCAGGAACATTGATGGAAATAATGATAATATTTTTTGTCATTACTGTCATCATCATACTCATTGTCCTCTTAATAAGTGCCTAAGTATACACATCACTGGGGTTTCCTGGGTGACACTAGTGTCAAAGAACACACTTGCCAGTGCAGAAGATGTAAGAGACACGGGACCAATCCCTGGATGTGGAAGGTCCCCTGGAGGAGGGCACGGCAACCCATTCCAGTATTCTTGCCTGGAGAATCCCACGGATGGGCTACAGTCTATAGAGTTGCAAAGAGTCAGACACGACTGAAGTGACTAAGCACACGCACGTGCACACATATACATCGTTGTGCAAGGAAAAATGATTCTTCCGGAAGGTTTTCCCTTTTCTTAAGCATGGAGTAACAGAAGAGCCTACTGATGAGGATAATGAAAGCTGTGTCACAAATAGCCTATCAAGGAACACATATATATTTACACTGAAGTCAAGTGAGTTGCTTATTTCTGGTAGTACAGACTCCTCTATCCATGGAATTCTCCAGGCAAGAATACTGGCGTGGGTTGCTGTTCCCTTCTCCAGGGAATCTTTCTGACCCAGGCATCAAATCCACATCTCCTGATTGGCAGGCGGATTCTTTACCACTGATCCAACTGGGAAGCCCTAGTACAGACTGTGGGGATGTCAGACTTGAGGAGGATTTGGATCAATGTCTCTTAAATGGTCAACACTTCTTGGAGGAGTATTGTTTCAGGTGATTTTTGAAGGAAAAAAGAGAAAGCTTCCTCGTTCTTAGGGTTTTGGTAATGGGGCATAATGAAGTTTTGCTTAAATAAATTCTTTCTTAGAAATTAGATTATGAAAAAAATGAGAGGCACCCAGTTTGCCAAATCAAAAAATTTGGAAATGTATGTAATTGTTTTAGACATGATGAGAGGACAATTTATCAAAAATTAATATTAAAAATGATAGATTTGCAGACTCCATGACTTGAGCAAAAGTTTTGGGAAATAATCATTTTTGCTTTATGTCAATAAACCAAGTGATGCATTGAATTGTTGAGTCAAGAGACACATCTCTGTATTTACTAAACAGTAATTCTAGTGGAGAGAGCATTACCAAAGTTTAATTTAAAAATATCATTTTGTGCTAAGCAAATAATTCCTCCTGCTATCTTCCTAACATCATTCAAATGTACTTTTGTAAATTATACTCTTCCTGGAACTATTAAAATAATCTACTAATTCTGATTCTAGTTACAGCTGTCACTTAATCTATTCCTGATAAATTGTCACACTTGTAACTTTGTTCTTTTTCTCAGTTTAAAATTGCACAATGTTAGTGAAATGTTTAGACAAGCAACCTTATGAAGGAAGAAGTGTAGGTTAAAATAAATGTAACATTATATAATTTTGTGTTGTCTCTGCAAATAGTTTAAAAATAAAAGAGAATAAAATTACTCATTTGACATTTCAAAGCAATGAAATAAGCCTTGATCATACCTATAGTTATCATGAACTCCCACGATCTACTGTGGAAAAAAAATCTTTACTTATAGTTGGAATTCATCTGTAACAGGTATAATAGTTGTATTTGTAACTGGAGAAAGCACCCTTTCTCCCTCAGTTTTTGTTCTGCTTGAACACATTTTATGATTCTCATAATTAGTATACAAATCTACCACGCTTCGAATATGGGTTGGAGAATATATCACAAAACTATAAGAAGCAGGATATTCACAGATACTAAAATATCCACAGAATGTGGAAAGCCTAGTTATTTTCCCAAATATTTAAAACATTTGGTTAATTGGTACCTATGGATTAAAAATTAGAATTTAGGATTGAATTTTTTTAGTCTTTTCCTCTCATCTACGTAGATAACATTTGCTCTCTTTGGCTGTCCTTTTGGTTGTAATAGCAATATTTTAGCTGTATGTATTGCTGTTTCATGTATGACTGAAATATGAGGGATCTTCTTCCTTCTGAAGTGCAAGGCAAATGAGAAATTTCTGGATTTAATGTATAATATTCCTAAAGCCTTCGTCTGCCTGACACTTTAATGCCTGGCTCTTTTTTAGGTAGATATTCAACTTGGCAACAATTGCATGTCTGTAGTGTCCGCACGCCATCAGCAACACTTTGCAGCTGTACTGTGTGTAGTTTGCATTCAGAGAGAATTGGCCTCTGCATGTCAGAGAGAATGTATTCAAAGGTGCCCCACATATGCCTGTTGGTAGTGATAATAAAATGAGGGCTGTAATTAAATGTAGTCAAAGAGTTAAAGCTAGAAATCAGATACATTTTAGTTTTTTCTGTCTTATGCCATCATTATTGCTTCTTAAAAATAGGATTATGATTTAAATTGCTTTCTCATTTGATTTATTATTCTGAAGATAGATTTCTTTGTGTATATTTGAAGAATCTGAAGAGAAAAAGTGGAATGCAAACATCTGGATCACACCACAGATTTTTAGTGGCTAGAAGTGATTCTTTCAGAGATTCCCAGAAAAGGAGAATAACCAACCAAGTCAGCAATCCTCACCCTACTGTTAACTCCTGGTCAAAAGGATGAGCAATAGGAGAGTCCCTAATTTGATAGATGAAAACATACGCCTTCAGAAGTTATCCCCCTGGTGCTATTTCCTGCGTTGTACATACTTTATCCAGAGTAGGACTTTCCAATTTAAGTTATAGCGTTGAGAAACATGTCATTAAATCTAGTTATGCCTAATGTAGTCAGTTCTTTTGCGTCACCAAATTGGAGTGGCTGTCATTTTCAATGTGTGAAAGTTAAATTGCATCAGTGGAAAAGAAACACAACCCTGAAATAAGCAGCAGGAACTACTGAAAAAAATATAAGATCATTATTTTTCAGAAAGCAAAATTTTTATGAAATGAGATCTGGGTAATAATTACATGGAATAAGAAGACTTTAGCAGTAAAATATGGATTGTTCCTTGAGATAACAGGAACAATTAGCAAGCTTATTTGAAGGTTCAGCATGATATTCCTGATTGAAGCTGAATTTTTTTCTGAGGTTGATCTTAAATACAAATTCATAGCTTGATGAAATATGCTCTAAATAGTGAGTATTTTTTTTTGATATATTTAAATGATATTACAAGTTACTGTTGATTTGTGTACAATTTTACTAGTGGAAGCTTTCATAAGTTTACTGTAAGATACCCAACATTAAGAAAACTATTGTAATTTAAGAATGTCATACCATTTATTTTAATCTGAGAATAATTATTTTGTTATACTTCTGTAAAATTCTTTGGAAAAAAGATATTGAAGTTTTAGTTTTATGGAGAAGAATTTTTAAATTATATGTTTCTATTTTATTATATGTAGCCACATTGTGATTTGCGTATCTCACAATCTCACATTCTTAAAATAATTGCACAAAACCCAAATTGGGTTAAAGAGAGATATTCCGAATTATCTAGGTTGCTCACGCATGGTGCCAGCCTGGCGTGAGAATATCCGACGAAAATTGCCATTGACTTTGTCTATGCATTGGATCCATTCTCTCTCTTTTTTTTTTCCATTCTCTCTTAAAAGTATGTTCTGAGTGTTAAAATGAAAATAGACATTTATATGCAGTCTGAGCTGGAGAAAGGTGCTGATACTGTAATTAATATTGGACCATAATATCTTTTTAATCTATCATGCTGCCTTTTGCCCTTTATGTTATGTCATAAAGGAATGTAATGAATGAGTGTGTCTGTGAGGATCAGCTTGAATTTGGTAAAAAGCGAGGCAACATGACATTTAACGTGATTAAGGCAGGTATAGATTTTTATTAGCTTTCATATGACCAAATGTAAATCCAGTGATGCCAAAATTTCAAATATTTTTTAAAAGATGATTCCGCGCCCCCCCCCAAATTTAATTTGAAGCTCAGATTGAATAAAGGTGTTTGATTATATTTAAGAATTAACAGGATTCCCTGACTCTATAGTGTTTCCTAGGAAGGTAGCTCACAATGGTAAAACATTAGGATATTCAATATTTTAGGAGAAAATTGAGGGATTTATTAGTAAATCAGAAAAGAATTGGCATAAATCTGACTTGAAACAGCTGTTTAGGGGATTAATGTAGAGTGCCTTTTCCAGTCCTGAGAAGAACTGTTCTTCATTTTTCATATCAGAAGGGGGCAGTAGTAGTCCACTTTTAATAACAAGGAAGCTTTCTTTTGTTATACCACATTTGATAATACATAAATATAATTTTCTATTTAACACTGAGGCAATCGTATGAACAATTAAGATTGTAAATATCTATTGCTAGGTTAAAAAGTTAAATAATTAAAAGTTGGTATGCAAATATAGTCTTACTCCTTTTTCTTTTCATCTAAGAATAAGGCACAAAATTAAGGAGTTTTGTTGAAGCTGGGCTAGAGTACCAATTTTTATTGTTTAATGCCCATGCTAGTGACTGAGTGATGGAACGGATTTTACACACGCACAATATACAGACACACACGCAGTTTTCACGAACTCTATTTTAATCTCTCACCACTCACCAAACTGAAGCCAATACCCACAAAAAAAGCCGTTTAGTAGGTATGCAATGTGCTATGTCAGTATTTATTTCCAATATCAATTGTGACTTAAAATATGTTAACATAGTGTATTATCCTATAATTTCCAGTTTGATTAAACAAATGGTCCGTGTACATACTTAAATGGAATGATTGCATTTACGTCTCTCCAGATCTGCATTAAAAGATAAGCTGCAAACTCAGTGGTTAAGCATATTGGCTGACATCTCTTGTGTGCAGATCATCTGTTTAGAATAAATGTGCTGGACAGTGTGATATTCTAAGTTCACAAACTAAGTAACTGAAGCATTTCAGAGCCACAACAAGAGACGGGCTAACTGTCCTCGTTCTGGTTTAGAAGGCAAGCATGCAAGTACCTCGAGCAGATGAAAGCTGGCAGCTTCTTCATTTACAGACAGCCCACTTTTCTGAATTTAGCATGACTCTTTCCCTCCCCCAAGAGCCTTCCATAAGAGCATTGAGATGTTGAGACATGCATTATGTTTTACATTTTTGGTTAAGTTTTGCAGAAAATCATATGGCTAAGTAGTACTTGTATTATAATGGAAAAAGGTGTTAGGAAAAACCCTCCAAAAAATGAAATCCACTTGTCAGTTTGAATTTGACATGTTTTATTACATAGTAAAACCTGTCAGCTAAAATTTTAGAGATTTACACCTAAGTTGTGACTGAAAACAGGTAATTGTCCTTTCAAAGCAGGTATTTTGAATATATATGAATGGAAATTTTGGTAGCTCTGTGCTTGTAGAATTGTCTGTTTTGCTCGTAAAGTGAATTTAAAAATTGAAGTGTTTCTGCTACTTAAAAATACTGATGCTACTTGAAGAGAATGGGAACTTAGCAGAGCGGCTTTGCAACACTGTTTACAGATATGTATATTTGAATTATGTCTGGCCAGACAACTCACAATGCCATTAGTACATATTAACAAGCATTCCTCTCCAAGAGTTCATAATGCAATTTTAAGTACTGATTTAATGATGAAAAAGTTTAGGAATGCATTTATATTTGATTAATATTAATAAGTAAAACTTTATTGTCAATAATTACAATGTTTTATAGCTATTAAAATCTTTAGTTCAAAATTTTTTTCCTATTAGTAGATTTATATTCCTTTTTAAGGGTGAAGGTATTGTTATGAGTTTCTGAAGCACAGTCTGGAATTATCTTGTCGGGAAAGACATGACTAAGAGGAGAATTTCCTTGCTATATTGAGATGCCCCCAAATTTCTTTTGGTGCTCTGATTTTGAAAGATCGTCCTTACTTTGCTCTCTCTGGTATCCTAAGTAAGAAATATAGAAGGGAGAAGAAAGAAGAATAGAAGGAAAAAAGCAATGAAGAAAGGATAGAAGGAAAGAAAGAGAAATGAGGGGATGTCAGGAGGAAGTGGAAAAGAAAGGAGGAAAAGAAAGAATGTCTCAGAGAGGTGTGTGCATTTTGTCAAACTGTCGCTGGTAGTTTTTGCTACGAATTGAGGAAC
This sequence comes from Ovis canadensis, assembly GCF_042477335.2. Taxonomy (NCBI): domain Eukaryota; kingdom Metazoa; phylum Chordata; class Mammalia; order Artiodactyla; family Bovidae; genus Ovis; species Ovis canadensis. The sequence continues at coordinate 103,778,904 of NC_091249.1, forward strand.
ACTGTGGTTCTGGCAGCAGCTTTAAGATAGCACATCTCGACTTTCAGAATAGCAGGATTTGAAGAGACTGTGTGACTCAGAGGATAGTTTGGCATTGAGTTTGTGAGAAAAGGAAGTTTTGCTTTTGTATTGCTCCTCAAATATAAGAGAAAATTCTGTCTCTGCCAACACAGATTAAAAAAATCTATCCAATTATTACAACGCCAGCTTTCTCTTTACAAATATCAAGTGTAATTAAAGCAAAAAGCTAAATATTATAGAGAAAATAAGATGGAAAATGTTGGCTGTTGGAAATTGGCTTGGGATGGGCTTTGTGGATAGATGGCATTTACTAAATTGTACCAGCTCTGCTGTACGTTTTTAGACAGCGCTAAAGGCTGAATTATTGATTTGCCTGTTCTTAGGATTAGAGGCAGCTTGGAAAGGATGGATCATCTGCTCAGATAGTTTTCCTACCTGATAATTTTTTGTCAGTCTCTTCTATAGGCATATTTTGGCTGTGAATAGTCACAGATTCCCATGTTATGTTAGACTTCTGTAGAGATTTTTTTAAAACCGTTATCTGATAGGCCTATTCTATAGTCTTTTGACCTTTGCCTAAAGGGCTAGGGCTAATTTGTGTGGTCCTTTTACTGGCATTTTGTTATTACTGCTCCAGTTTCTCTGCTTTCCTTTAATGCCTACTTAAATATTTTCTCATCTTACCCTTAAGGAAAATGTCAAATTCTTGGCAGACAAAACATTGCACTTCCTTGAATAAAAGGAAGGCAATATCCATTTTAGCACATAATCTATCTATATAGTAGTAACATGCAATTTGGGTTTTCTATGAATACTGAGCATCCACCTGAAATATTACATTGTTAGCTGACAACAGCAGGTGTGTGTGTGTGTGTGTGTGTGTGAATTAAACTTTTTATATGTGCATATAACTTTTATGCTAATTAGGGTCTGTGAACATTTTTTTCTTTTCTTACACATGCTTGGATATTGCTCCAAGTGGCTGTTAAGAAAAGAAAGTGGAGTTATGCAACTACTAAAAAATATGGTAAGCCTACATATATGTACTCAAATGAAAACTTGCCTGAGATATATTAAGTTAGAAGAGAAAAAAGTCATAGAACAGTATGTGGCATAACATTATTCCATAGGTTTAAAATATTTGGAGGAAATATCAAGAAGATAGAAAAGAAACTGTAGAGAATATTTGTCTAAGATGGAGACAGCTGGAGGAACAAAGCAGAACAATTTCAAATGCATCAGTTCAGTTCAGTTGCTCAGTCGTGTCCGACCCTTTGCGACCCCATGGACTGCAGCACGCCAGGCTTCCCTGTCCATCACCAACTCCCGGAGCTTACTCATACTCACGTTCATCACGCCGGCGATGCCATCTAACCATCTCATCCTCTGTCGTCCCCTTCTCCTCCTGCCTCAGTCTTTCCAAGCATCAGGGTATTTTCCAATGAGTTAACTGTTCTCATCAGGTGGCCAAAATATTGGAGTTTCAACTTAAGCATCAGTCCTTCCAATGAATATACAAATGCATGCCACAGTGAAAATAACACTGTACTGATGGTGGGAGTGATGGGGGTTTCATCTAGAAGCTGAAGAGTTTAACTCTTTCCATTTTACCTTTATGTGATAGCAAAGAAACTTCAATAGGCTTTAAAATATTTTTTGAAAGTATCTTTAGAATCAAGAACATAGAATTACTTGGAGGGCAAGAAGGAAATTGTAGAGTTGATTTATTGTTGCTGCTGCTGCTGCTATGTCGCTTCAGTCGTGTCTGACTCTGTGCAATCCCATAGATGGCAGTCCACTAGGCTCCCCTGTCCCTGGGATTCTCCAGGCAAGAACACTGCAGTGGGTTGCCATTTCCTTCTCCCATATATGAAAATGAACAGTGAAAGTGAAATTGCTCAGTCGTGTCTGACTCTTCACGACCCCATGGACTGCAGCCTACCAGGTTCCTCTGTCCATGGGATTTTCCAGGCAAGAGTACTGGAGTGGGTTGCCATTGTTAGCAAGTAGTATATATTACTTAATCAGCTACAACACAATTCCTTTTCTTTTCTCCATCACTTAGAATTCTTTTCCCTAAACAGGAAATTGGTCTTCCCAGGGGTGTCTGGAAATTTCTAGTCACTACAGGTATGCTGATATTTGTGATAATGAGGGTGGGGGGAGGTGGATGGGTGATTGTGGCACCAGGTTACTCAATTGCAGAATCCCTGTACAACACTAGAAGAGAAGGTCCTTTGGCATTTTATTGAAAGGTGCCAAGGTAAGGGCTTCTCTTATAGCTCAGTCAGTAAAGAATCTGCCTTTAATGCAGGAGACTCAGGTTCGATTCCTGGGTTGGGAAGATCCCCTGGAGAAGGGATATGCTACCCACTCCACTTTTCTTGCCTGGAGAATCCCATGGACAGAGGAGGCTGGCAGGGTACAGTCCATGGAGTCGAAAGTCAGACATGACTTAGCAACTAAACCACTACCACTACTTTAGGGTAGAAGAAATTTTATTTAAGAAACAGACATTAATGGTAAAAAGAATGTTATAGTGAATAAAGTCAGTGAAGACTCTAGAGGTGAAGGGCTTTCTTTACCCGAACCAAAATAAATCAAGTTTGTACACCAATCAAATAAAACACATTTAAAAAAATCAGTCAAAGCTAGAACTTTTGTAGCCTTTATCTTTCTTCTAAATTCAAAGGACATTTTATAAATTCAATTTGCTACTTTTAATTTTTTCTAATACATCAAGGGGCTTAAACATCCTTGGTGCTTCATGCAAAATTCAGTATCTTTCTAATTTGAGAAAGCAAAATCTTTGCTTTGCTGCCTCCTAGATCCCATCTTCTAGCTTCCTGTCTCCCCAGAGATGCAGAAAATAGTGGACCTTGATAATAGAAAATATTCTGGATAACTCATTTTTCAGAAATTTCTCCTAGTATCCATAATTCTAGGATCCTGGTTGTGACCATGTCAGTCCCATGAGTCCTGGCCATCTCTCCTATCACCACTGAAAAACAATTCATTTTATTCAGCTTTATCTCCCAAAGATTTGTTGGAGAGATTGAACTCTTCTCACAGTGGTGGCTCAGATGGTAAAGAATCTGGCTGCAATGTGAGAAACCTGGATTTGATCCCTGGGTTGGGAAGATCCCCTGCAGGAGGGCGTGGCAACCCACCCCAGTATTCTTGCCCAGTATTCCTGTCCATCCCCATGGACACAGGAGCCTGGTGGGCCACAGATCGGACACGTGTTGCAAAGAGTTGCATACAACTGAGCGACTAAGCACACACACACTGAATCAGTTCAGTTCAGTTCAGTCGCTCAGTCGTGTCTGACTCTCTTCACTCCATGGACTGCAGCATGGCAGGCCTTCCTGTCCATCGCCCACTCTGGAGTTTATTCAAACTCATGTCCATTGAGTCAGTGATGCCATCCAACCATCTCATCCTCTGTCATCCCCTTCTCCTCCTGCCTTCAATCTTTCGCAGCATCAGGGCCTTTTCAAAAATGAGTCAGTTCTTTGCATCAGGTGGCCAAAGTATTGGAGCTTCAGCTTCCGCATCAGTCCTTTCAATGAATATTCAGGACTGATTTCCTTTAGGATGGACTGGTTGGATCTCCTTGCAGTCCAAGGGACTCTCAAGAGTCTTTTCCAACACCATAGTTCAAAAGCATCAATTCTTTGGTGCTCAGCTTTCTTTATAGTCTAACTCTCACATCCATACATGACTACTGGAAAAACCATAGCTTTGACTAGACGTAACTTTGTTTGCAAAGTGTTTCTGCTTTTTAATATGCTGTCTAGGTTGGCCTATGTTATCTCCTACCCATTGTCAGTCACTACTGCACTCTTTGACCACTGATTTAAAATCAAAGTTATCATCAATGACTGTAAATTGAAATTCCTATGATTGTCTCTTCCTCAAAAATAAATAAAGGAGAAATGCATTTCTTAGTATTCAAATTTCTGGTAATGAACACACGGTTGGTTGAGTTGATGCCTTGATCCCCCTCTCTCTGTATAACTGATTGTAAAAGGAGCATATAGTTGCTTCTGCCCATTTTGGTTTTTAGTCTGTCTCTGAGGATGAGATGTTTTCACACTATTCTTGATCCTTCTGAGTCCAAGAGTTGGTCCCAGCAAGACTGATATTCAGTAGATTAAATACAATGAGATCTGTTATTCAGGAACTCGTTATATATGCTTATATTTGTATTTTTCTTAATCATAAATCTATAACATTTTATTAACATGCTGAATTCTGAAATTTGTTCAGCATTTCTGATAAATATCCTATAAATATACTCATCTGAAAACAGATCCAAAGAGTATACTCAAATGCTCAGGAAAATATAAATAATATACAAAAGTTGAACTTCTTCTGTTTACTTAGCTCTCCCTGAGATCCCAGTATTGAGAACAGACTCAGTTCAGTCACTCAGTCGTGTCCGACTCTTTGAGACCCCATGAATTGCAGCACGCCAGGCCTCCCTGTCTATCACCAACTCCCGGAGTTCACTCAAACTCACGTCCATCGAGTCAGTGATGCCATCCAGCCATCTCATCCTCGGTCTTCCCCTTCTCCTCCTGCCCCCAATCCCTCCCAGCATCAGAGTCATTTCTAATGAGTCAACTCTTCGCATGAGGTGGCCAAAGTATTGGAGTTTCAGCTTTAGCATCATTTCTTCCAAAGAACATCCAGGACTGATCTTTAGAATGGACTGTTTGGATCTCCTTGCAGTCCAAGGGACTCTCAAGAGTCTTCTCCAACACCACAGTTCAAAAGCATCAATTCTTCGGCACTCAGCCTTCTTCATGGTCCAACTGTCACATCCATACATGACCACTGGAAAAACCATAGCCTTGATTAGACGGACCTTTTTTGGCCAAGTAATATCTCTGCTTTTGACTATGCTGTCTAGGTTGGTCATAACTTTCCTTCCAAGGAGTAAGTGTCTTTAATTTCATGGCTGCAATTACCATCTGTAGTGATTTTGGAGCCCCCCCAAAATGAAGTCTGACACTATTTCCACTGTTTCCCCATCTATTTCCCATGAAGTGGTACCATATATTTCACATTGGAAATTAAGGTTGCAGAACTCCATCTTGGACCTTCTGTGAGATTGGGAAATGGTTAGTGTCAGCATTAGCACATGTCCAGGTCCATGCTGTATAAAAAGTGGTTGACCAGAGTGGTAAAAAGTTTTCTAAGTCCAGATTTCTTTGGAACTAGTTGTCAGGGTAGAACTGGGAAGGAGTAGGAATTAAAAAGGATTTTTATAAATGAACAAGGAAAAAGATATTACCTGTTGGGAAAAGAATACTGATATGTAGATAGTATCTGTTTCAGAGAAGCAGAAACCCAGATGCTCAATAAAAATTATGAAAAGTTTTATTTTTACTACTGATAGAATCAATTCCAATTAAACCAAAAGCAAGATTCAGTTTTTAACTTTTCAGATTGAGAAAAAAGGAAAAATCTGACAAGCACAAACATTGTCCAGAGGGTAGCCAGTGGTAACCCTGCTTGTGGGAGTGTAAATTGGCACAGTAACTTTGGAGAGCAAAAATCAGTAAATTTTTGTGAATGTATATACCACAGGGCCTAGCAGTTCTACTTCTGGGCATATATTCTAAAGTTGTACTGTTCCCTCCCCTCCCCCCCCAAAAAAAGTGACCACCAATCACATATAGCTATTTAAATTTACATTTAAACTAATTAGAATGAAGTAAAATGGAAAAATTCAGTTTATCAATCACGTTAGACACATTTCAAGTCTCTCTAGCCATAACACAGAGAATTGCCATCATTGCAAAAAGTTATCTTGGACTGTCCTACCCTTAAGAAAACCCTTCCCATGTACATAAGAAGGAGAAATGAAATATTAGCTACAGTGTTACTTATAATATCAATGTGTCCATTGTGGTGGAATGGAAAAATAAATTAGGATATATTCCTACAATGGATTATTATATAGCGGTTAAAACAGATGAACCAGATTTAACTTAACAATGTTAATAACTCTGGAAAGTGTATAAGTGAAAAAAAAATGACTTTTTGAGTGTTATATAGACTAGAATATTATTTACACAAATTAAAAGCAACCACAAAAATTATTGCACACTCTGTGTGTGTAAGTTGTTCTTTCTTCTTTCCTTCTCTCAAGACATGAATAGCCTAATTAAAACCAGTTGCATAATAATGATAATTTCTTATGGATGGTAGAGAAAAGAATGATACTGGAACTATGATTTTAATCTGAAGCATGGATGAAATAAATGGTAGCCTTTTTTTTTCTTTTTGATAGGGATTAGATGAATGCTTTTTATATTATCTATTTCAGTCTTCTGTATTTAAATTTTTTCAAAATAATAACAGGGGGAATATTAGATGATTAGATGGAGATACCAAATTTTGGAAATAGTAGATGGATATACAAAATTTACATAGAGGACTGAAATTATAGCTGCTATTTATTACCAAAATATAATATTTATGTAATATGGAAAATATTATATAAGGCAAAGTAAACTTCCACTCATATCTACTAATAGAAGTTTAGCAAATAATTTCTTAGAGTACTATTAAGGCATTTAAATACATATTTTATCTAGGTTTTCTTATGTTAAAAATGAAGTCTGTTCATGTTTCCAAAAATATGTAATGGATTGACATTTGCAAGGTGAAGATGTGGGGATGCAAGAAATGGAGGTTTGATCCTTGGGTTGGGGTTGGGAAGATCCCCTGAAGAAGGGAATGGCAACCCACTCCAATATTCTCACCTGTAAAATTCCAAGGTCAGAGGAGCCTGGTGGTCTACAGTCTATGGGGTTACAATGAGTCTGATCAGCTGAGCATACAAGGAAAGTAATGTTCAAGAAAATAGTGTTGCTAGTTTTTTTTGTGTTGAGAAATCTAAGCATATTTGGTACTTCAGATACTTGAAATATTTCAGAGATTTTTTTGCCTTTAAGAGTAGTAAGTCAGTCTTGCGCACATCCAATTTAAAATGTGCTATTGAGTAATTGACTTAAATTTGTGACTTTAAATTGAAATCTCACCAATTTATAAATAGTATCAGAACATTTAATAGAATATAAGGTAAGCCCTAATGGATTTTACAGAATTACATATATAACTGGGGAAATTTAGCCAGAGAATTAAAGTATTTAAGGGATAATAAGATATATTTAGGGGCTTCCCTGGTAGCTCAGTTCGTAAAGAATCTGCCTGCAATGTAGGAGTCCTGGGTTCGATCCCTGGGTTGGGAAGATCCCCTGGAGAAAGGAATAGCTACTCATTCCTATATTCTTGCCCTGAGAATTCCATATGCAGAGGAGCCTAGTAGGCTACAGTCCTTAGGGTTGCAGAGTCAGACATGACTGTGACTAACACTTTCACTTTTTTCAAGATATATTTATGAATTCAGTTTAAATGGTTAATAAATTAACCAAATTTGTAAATAGAAACACATATTAATTAAAGTCTTCCTTGAAATGAATCACTCAAAGGTTCTAGACTTAAATACAATCATGGTATTTTAAGTTAGGCTTATAAGTTTAAGGAAACAATTAGTTTTAAACAGTAAAGTTAGTAATTAAGGCATATTTTTAAAGGGAAAATTCTTAATAATCCTGTGTGAATTATTGTTATATTTTTATTATTATATGCATGTGTATGTATAAATAGAAGCTATCTGAATATCAAAATGATGTTCTTCTATCTGTAGGCTGACATTTCGCATAATGTTTGCACTCTCTTGCTTAGAATTATTTCCAGAATCATTTTGAGGGTCTCATAGCAAAGTGAGATCTGTTATTTTATAGTCAGGTGATTAGAACCATTAGGTTTCCAAGAAATATTAAAAAGAGACAGGAAAATGAGTTAATCGGGGGTACTCTATTCTTGGTAAAAAGATTTGTAAACTGTTAATACTTTGAATAAGAAATGAAATCTCTGTTCATTTACATTATCATTACAATTGGGAATAAGACAGAGTATCATATCAATGGTACTGTGTAAGTTTGCTGGTTTTCATAATACAAACTGAAAAACAAAAGAAAATTTCCTGAAACTAACTTCTCCATTAGGTCAGTGAAGATTTTTTAGAAAATGAAAATAAAATAACAACAGTATATTTTGAAAAAATGCCATCCTTTATAGTTTGTTCAAATAAAATATAATTATTCAGTATGACTTAATTTTCCAAAGCAATTTCATGTTAATTTATGCCACTGCAGTTAAGTATTACATGGAGTCTGAATACTTATATATAGTCTACAGTGATCCCATAGTAGGTGCTTAAGACAATATTTCCTTTGGGGGTCAAATGCTATTTGGATTTTTTATTCATTCACTCCTTTATTTATTTATTTATTCATTCATTCAATTACTTGTTCATTACTGATCTCCTATTATGAATGAAATATTTTGATGAATGCAAATGAAACTAAGATTGAAAAGAGACATGATCTTTGGCCTCTAGGTCCCTGTGTTTTCATTTAAGCACCAGGAAGTAGGGAAAAGAACCGCAACGATACTTGGGAAGATGTGGGTGTGTAAGATGACTAAAAAATATAAAAATACAGAGATGACAACATCTGCATTTATACATATCAATAAGGTCAACAGAGTGATAGCAGCAGATAGCTTGTTTATTTTATTTATTTAGTTTTTGGTGGATATAAACAAAACTATTTTCTTGAAAATTGTCTTGGCTGACAATTACTTCTGTTCTTATGCTTCAGAGTCATATTTGGTTTCTCAAAAGTTCCTTTGAAATTTGTTTATGCTGAATGATTATGTTATTGCTCCTTCCTCTATTTGCCCTCTAATCTCCCTTGTCCCCAGAAGAGCATCAACCAAATAAACTTAGAAGAGCAAATAGGCAATATCCTTTGTATGGACTTATTGTCATGTAGAAAATTGTAACCAGGTCATTATTTTCTGTTTCCGAATTTCTTACAATGATACATTCACTGTGTAAAATTGTTGCTTCATGATTTTGAACCTAAGACAAAAAGCAGCTTTCAATTCTTGATTATAGCTTCTCAAAATGTACAGTATAATTAATGTTGAAAGAACGATTATATTCCAAGTCCTTGTTTCACATCCGCTCAAACTTTCTCTTGTTTTTAACTTTGGAAATTTTTAGAACAAAGGTGAATTTTGTGGGAGAGAGAAATAAAGGGCAGAGGTGAGAGTATTTCACACATACTATATTTATGTTTGCATTTTGAATACAAGGACTCTCACTCCTTGATGCTCAACTATTCAGGGAGGCATTCTCTGTTTTATTAGAATAATTGTCCTTCACCCCAACTCCTTTTTCTATGTCAGTGAACACAGATTATTTCCTTCACATATGTTATCATTGGAGAAGGCAATGGCAAACTATTCTAGTGCTCTTGCCTGGAAAATCCCACGGACGGAGGAGCCTGGTAGGCTGTGGTCCATGGGGTCACTAAGAGTCGGACATGACTGAGTGACTTCACTTTCACTTTTCACTTTCATGCACTGGAGAAGGAATTGGTAACCCACTCCAGTGTTCTTGCCTGGAGAATCCCAGGGATGGGGGAGCCTGGTGGGCTGCTGTCTATGGGGTCGCACAGAGCTGGACACGACTGAAGCGACTTAGCAGCAGCAGCAGCAGCATATGTTATCATACATTATTTGTTCACTTACTTAGTCTCTGGATCCTTCTACTTGAAAATTAGCTTCACGAAGCAGTGGCCTCTTCTGTTCTGACACATAGTGTGTGGGCTAAGTTGCTTCAGTTGTGTCCGACTCTTTGCAATCCTATGGACTGTAGCCCACCAGGCTCCCTTGACACAACAGACATTCAAAATTTATTTCTTAAATGAGTAAATGGATGAACAAAACAAATATCCCATTTTCAACTTAAAAAAGTATGGTACAATTTGAGGTATTTAATAATAATTAAAAGTTTTTTAAACCGCAGGCAGGCCAAATATTTTTCTCATTTTTCTGTTTGTTTCTCAAAGATTTTTGGCAGATTCTTTTGGAATAATCTGAAAATTAATTACTATTTTCCATATTTTAGCTCCAGAAGGCTTGTATTTTGTCTTGCAAACTGTTTTTTAGTTGCTTTTTTCCAGTGTTAAACAGTGGATATGTGTTTTAACCGGGCACTTGCCTTGACCAATCATCTTAAGATAATTTAAGTTCTTTGAGAGCTAGAAGTTGATCTGTTACTCATTGCTGTGTTTCATCCCCACAACAATGTATGGCACATAGTAGTTACTCAATAAATACTTGTTTTAATTGGACTTCTGAATTATTTGGGCTTTCAAATTTTATATAATAGCTATATGAGTGCCAGTGAGGCAGTCATCCCGACTTGGAAGCCAGAACTAGCCAGTATACTGGAAGACTTTTCAGAGGCCAGACTTTAGACCATCAAAAGAAGGTTGAGGGTTATTTAATTACCCAGGTCAGATAGAATCAAGACAGCAAAAATCCAGTGGTGAAAGATAAATTGACAGTTGAGATTAAGACAGTAAATGTTTGAATTCCAAGAAATGGAGAAGTCTCATCTAGGAACCAGCAACTAGAGAACAGTAATATGAACTTAACTCTAATAAAATATCATCTGTTTTAGTGAGAACCCTTACATCTGATATACGCTGAGGTCATAGGTATTTAAGTTGGCAGATGTCTAGATGAAACAAGGGATCTGCAAGAGCAGATACAAGTTATATTTGAAGTTAGGGTTTAGTAGTAACTGTGTTTATGTAAAGATGACCAAGGATTGGCTGGGACAGATTAGGTTAAAAAAAATGCTGAATTGTTTCCTGACTTTCACACACTAATATGAATGCCAGTTATGTTTTCTTACATGCTCTATTTCCTTAGAGGGAATAACTGTTAAATACGAGCATAAAACCACTTGGAATTAACAAAAGAATCTCAGGTCAATACAGATGTATGTTAGAAAGCCTAAGTAGTTTTCTTATCCCATTGGTTCATTGGAGAGGAGAGACAGGGAAGATGGATTACAGCATGAGGAAGAGGAGATCACAGAGAAGAGGAATTGACTGGTTGCCCAGCTGATGTGTATATAGTATCAAGAGACTGGTGACTGAGGCTGGCACTCGTGGTTTCCTGCTCATATCTCCTGTCTACTCAAGAAGTCACCTGCAGATAGTTTCTCAATCTCCTTAAGGCTTCTGGAATCTTTCTACCTCATGGCATTTTCTCAGCTAAGGAGCGTGATCAGCCTGGGTATTGGGCAGGAGGGAAGTGCTAGAGGGTTAAGAATGAAGAATAGGAGTTGGTGGACAAATATTTCACGGTCTTTTGTGACACATTTTCTCTGATAGTACTCTGCAGGATTGAGCCCCAGTGTCCCATGGTAAGTATTTAGCAACACATTCTATATTGGCCTCTTCTCTGTCTCACTCTCTGACTCTGCTTCCTGAGATTACATGCCAAATAAACCACTTGCTTCCCAACCCTCATTCTGAAGTCTGCCTGTGAAAGTCGCTCTGTCGTGTCTGACTCATTGTGACCCATGGACTATATATAGTCCATGGAATTCTCCAGGCCAGGATACTAGAATGGGTAGCCGTTCCCTTCTCCAGGGGATCTTCCCAACCCAGGGATCGAACCCAAGTCTCCCGCATTGCAGGTGGATTCTTTACCAGCTAAGCCACTCAGGGGAGCTAAAGCTAAATAGCGACTGCTTAATGGGAAAATCAAAACTGTGTTGAACAGTCTTCTAGATACCAGCAGATTCACAATCTTCTAATAACCCAGGCTTCTTTTTTTTATTATGAAATATATCTGACTGTCCTTCCAAATGTTGCTGTTATACAGAAGAGATTATCTATTATCATGGGTATGATCACTGAAGGTTTATCAACCTATCAAGATTTAAGGGTTGAATTAGACTGTTCAATATTAAGGAATTCTGTTGAATGTGCTAATGTTGTGCTTTGTGATTTAAATTAGATGAGATTTAGGCATGCAGAATTTAATCAATCTTTTTATATATTTCTAGATAATAAGTTGCTTGTAAGAGATTGCCATTTGCTTAGATTTTATGCAGCTTTGATTTAATTATAAATAATAATTTGTAACTACACAAATTTTAACCTTTGTGTGCTTTTCCTTTACAAATTGGTTCTGAAACAAACACTCACTTAATTAGATTATGAAGCTAGATGAGGTAGGTTTAAACACTTTAAAAAATTTTTTTCTAAACACAACTAATGGGTTTTCATTTTTCAGTGTGTTTTCCATGATTTTTCTCTCAAAAGGATAATACATAAATTGCCTACTTTGTTTCTCCTGTATTGCTTTTTAAGATTTATTTTACTTCTTGGCTGTGGTGGATCTTTGTTGCTGCCCATGGGCTTTCTCTAGTTGCAGCGAACAGGGGCTACTCTTCATTGCCACGTGCGGGTTCTGGGGTGTGTGGGCTTCAGCGGTTGTGATACACAGGCTTAGTTACTTCGTGGCATGTGGGATCTTTTGGAACCAAGGATCCCCTGCATTGCAAAATGGGTTCTTAATCACTGGATCATCAGTGAAGTCCTGTTTCTCCTTTAAATTATAACTGTTTTGTAATAATGAGGTCAAAGTGTTATTTGTGACATGGGCAAATTGGAAATTCTAATAAAAGGAAACAAATATCCAAAATATTTGAAGTCAAGTGTTATAGATAGTTCTTTCTAAAATTTTCAGGTTCAAGGGATCCTTCCAGTTTAAAGAAAAGAACAGTTTTAGTTTTAGATTGGTAGGGCAAGTAGTCGGAGAAGGCAATGGCACCCCACTCCAGTACTCTTGCCTGGAAAACCCCATGGACTGAGGAGCCTGGTGGGCTGCGGTCCATGGGGTCGCTAATAGTCGGACACGACTGAGCGACTTGTCTTTCACTTTTCCCTTTCATGCATTGGAGAAGGAAATGGCAACCCACTCCAGTGTTCTTGCCTGGAGAATCCCAGGGACAGGGAAGCCTGGTGGGCTGCCGTTTCTGGGGTTGCACAGAGTCAGACACGACTGAAGCGACTTAGCAGCAGCAGCAGCAGGGCAAGTAGTAAAGTCTACTATGAATTTAGTAACTCATTTAAAAATATTAAAGTATTTTGTAATACATTCATTATTTTAGCCCCTAGAGGATAAGTAAAAAAAAAAATTGTACTTTGGCAATAACTTCCAGTGGCCTATTGCCCATAGATTGGGTAGCACTACCCTAATCTAAAATATACAACATATCAGAATTGCTTGGGAGATTTTAAAAAGTATAGTTTTTTTTCCCCCCACCCTAGACACAATGAAACTCTAGTACCTGCTTGTGGAGTCCTAGGAGGTGTGTATTAACCATTTTAGGTTAACCGGCTGAGCTAGCATCGGTATTCAGACTAGCACTTTGTACCCACTAGAGAACTTTTTGCTGATGTATGAAATACACTTTCCCTCCATCCTATTTTTCCCACACTCCAGCTTCCTGGTTCTAAAATATTCACAAATTCCCTTGGGATACTCTTCCCCAATTGAATGGAAAATATCATCCATCACAATTTCCTTAAAACTATTTCACATTTTAATCATGCCAAAGTTGTAATGGTCAGTAAATACTGGAACTTAAAGTTTCTGGTTTCAAGTACTGTGATCAGTCTGTTTCACCAGAGCCGAAGGTAACTAACGACGTGTAGAGATGTGTTTTAGTCTATTCCTTTGGGGTTTTGTCTGAGAAGAAAGAATTTAGGTTTCTTTGAAAAATAGCCTAGAGCTCAGGATAGAAGTCTGGCTACAGATACAGATGTGGAAATCATCAATATCTGGCTCAAACTGTGGATAGGTACAGTTTAAGAAGAACTAAAAGAGTAGTGAATCAAGAGTAAAGGACTTGGGGAAATTTCAACATTTAAGCAGTGGGCAGAAGTAGAGGATTCAGAAAAGTATTTTCTTTATTTTTAAATATTTGGTTATTTGCTTGATTTTTATTTTCACTTTTTAAAAGTTTTATGCAATTTTAAAGGTTATTATCCATTTACCATGATCACAAAACAGTAGTATTACCCACGTTGTGCAATTCATCCTTAAACTTATCTTACACCCAACAATTTCCACTCCTCCACCCTTATGTTGCCCTCTCCCTGCACTGATGACCACAAGTTTGTTTTGTATATCTGTGAGTCTGCTTCTTTTTTGTCATATTCACTAGTTTGCTGTGTTTTTTGAATTCTACACATAAGTGATATTATACAGTATTTGTCTTTATCTGGCTTATTTCACTTAGCATAATGGCCTGCAAGCCCGTTTGTGTTGTTACAAATGGCAGAATTTCATTCTTTTTATGGGTGAGTAGGATTCCATTAGGAGAAGGCAATGGCACCCCACTCCAGTACTCTTGCCTGGAAAATCCCATGGATGGAGGAGCCTGGTAGGCTGCAGTCCATGGGATCGTGAAGAGTCGGACACGACTGAGCGACTTCACTTTCACGCATTGGAGAAGGAAATGGCAACCCTCTCTAGTGTTCTTGCCTGGAGAATCCCAGGGATGGTGGAGCCATGTGGGCTGCCATCTATGGGGTCGCACAGTGTTGGACACAACTGAAGCGACGCAGCAGCAGCAGCAGCAGCAGCAGCAGCAGCAGCAGCAGCATTCTATTGCATGCATCTATACCACATCTTCTTTATCCATCCATCAGTGATGGATACTTAGATTGTGTCTGTATTTTGGCAGTTATAAATAATGCTGCTTTGTACATTGGGGGCACATGTATATTTTCAAATTCTTTATGAAATTAAAAATCTCATTTTTTTTTTTTTGCTTTTCAGTTTTTTATTTTTTTAATTTTAAAATCCTTAATTCTTACATGTGTTCCCAAACATGAACCCCCCTCCCACCTCCCTCCCCATAACATCTCTCTGGGTCATCCCCATGCACCAGCCCCAAGCATGCTGTATCCTGCGTCAGACATAGACTGGTGATTCAATTCTTACATGATAGTATACATGTTAGAATGCCATTCTCCCAAATCATCCCACCCTCTCCCTCTCCCTCTGAGTCCAAAAGTCCGTTATGCACAGCTGTGTCTTTTTTCCTGTCTTGCATACAGGGTCGGCATTGCCATCTTTCTAAATTCCATATATATGTGTTAGTATACTGTATTGGTGTTTTTATTTCTGGCTTACTTCACTCTGTATGATCGGCTCCAGTTTCATCCATCTCATCAGAACTGATTCAAATGAATTCTTTTTAACGGCCGAGTAATACTCCATTGTGTATATGTACCACAGCTTTCTTATCCATTCATCTGCTGTTTATTCTATGAATTTGTGTTTCTTTGCTCACTTGCTTGTTTGTTTTCTGTTTATTTTATTGTAGTATAGTTGCTTTACACTACTTTACATGATGGAACTGACTGATTTCAAGTCATGCTGTAATTTCCCAAGACTTTGTTGGCAACTATATGTATGTGGGGAGGGTGGTCTTCAGGAAAGTATGAATTCCCATGTGAGAAATGACATATTGAGAATCCAAATAATCTTGAAGATGTGCTAAAGACATTCATTTTTGTATAAGAAGATTAGTATATTACAATCAAACATTTTGCCTCTGAGACAAAGTTATGGTTAAAAATAAACTAAATATGGATTGATTTTAATAACTTGGAGGAATGCAAGAACAGGATATTTATTTGCCTTTGATGCTAAGAGTATTCTTCAAGGTATCAAGAAGAATCCTGATATTTCACACATAGAGAAGAAAAACCATGTTTGCATACCACGTGGCTTTATAGTGAAGAAAGCTAATGTTACATACATATAATTCTTTGGTTTTGAGTTTTGTAATCAGCCTATAACCAAAGCATGAGGAAAGCCCATCATTGTTTAAAATTCCATTTAAATATAAACAGTGTGGATAGTGTGAAAGCTAAAAGTGAAAATGTGACTGCAGAGGAAGGAAAATAGAGAAGGAATGTGGGGAAGAAAGGATTTAGGTACTAACATCATCGTTTCATGTAGAAAAGAGTCAATTGACACTGGAATTTAAGAAAAGTCTAAAAGCATTCTTAAATTTACTTAGTTACTAACAAAATATTTTAAAGTAATAATTTTTCTACCAAATATTGCAGAACAAGAAGAGGAATGGAGGCATTGTGAGTGTATTCATTTCTTCTATTTTATAGCAGGAAATCATTAGATATTACATGAAATGAAATACAACTGGCATAAGTATGTTATTTAAAGTCTCACAGTAGCTGTGTGAGGAATTCAAATCAAAAATAAGTAAGAGAGGTTTACTCTGCAGGGTGAAGTAGGATGAATAGGGAATAAGATAGAAATTTGGGTCTCTATATAATTCTGATTATTTTATCAACTTATGCATATGTCACTTTAATAACAATTTAAAAGTGTTTATAAAAGTATCACCTGAAGATACCACAGTTTTCTGATGTGATAACTTCAATAAAGCAAGCTAAAGCTTTTCCATTTTGAGATCAGGCTTGAATCAAAAGCGTTCTGGAATTGGGGTGAAGAGGAGACTTACAGAAAGACAAGGTTCTTTTTGTCTCTGACATAGGGAACAACGTAAGTGAGAGTGAGAATCCTGAAAGAGAGGGTAAGAGACAGCTAGTGAGATAAGGTCATAAACTAACTTGATGAATAGATACATGAAGAAAAGATTCAATTCCTTTTAATTTCTTGGAGTTGTTAAGACTGTTTATTTGAACAAGATTCAGTAGAGTTGAGGTTACAAAGAACAACTGGTTATATTAGTATTTTGAATACACATAAGATTTTGTAATGAAAGCAGCTTATTTTTCTTAACATTTCTCCTTTCATTCATATCATCATTTTTCATCAAATTATTCTTCTGCTCTCTAAACTCTATTATATTCTAAAATTCCCTTTCTATCTGAAGTTCATATCGCATACCATTGCCAAGTGTATCTTAGTAAAATACCTCTTTTATTAGAGTAACTCCTTGTTCAGAAATTCAAAATGACTTGTGCTGTATAATACATTCAGGAAAGCAGTACTATGTAATTTGTTACGGTTAATGAATTATGCTGAGACTGTAGGCATGAACTGGGGATGTCTTGGACTACCTGAGATATATATGGTCACCCTCACTTTTAGTCTGTGATTTTATCTGTAGGATTTTCTTTAACAGTGACTTTTCTCCTAGCTTGAAATTCATCCCTTTCATCTCTCTCCCTCCCTCTCTGTGTCTTGAAATCCATCCTAATTTTCTAGAATAAGAAATCCTCCCCAATGCTTTCCTGTTTTGTTCACACCTCCTTTCTTAAAAATATAGTTTCTGTTACATCATACAGTTCTTCATTAAAGTGGTCTTATATTGCTTTCCCATTATTCTACAGAGATGATTCCTGCTTTCTCAGAATCGTAAACTCCTTGACAACAGAAGTTGTCAAGCAAGCTTGACAATAAATCCTGTGTTAGTAAAGGCCCCAGGAGGAAATAGTCAACCATTCATGCTGGGAAATTGTAAGATTTTCATGAGAAGGCTCTTTGCAAAGGTGTGGGCCACAAACGCCAAGAAATAGCCCGGCATCTTAGAGCTATAACAAAAAGGGAATGTAAATATCACAAGTACCCTGACCTGAGGGATCAGGCAGATGGAGGTGTTCCTAGAGCCCAGACAGTAGCTGTCTGGAACACAGCTATTTAGGGACACAGCCATGTGGAGAGAGGCCAGAGTAAGAAGTGTGTGTGTGTCCACGTGTGCATGCTTAGTCACTCAGTCCTGTCCAACTCTTTGTGACTTCGTCGACTATAGTCGACCAGACTCCTCTGTCCGTGGGATTTCCCAGGCAAGAACACTGTAGTGGTTTGCCATTTCCTTTTCTAGGGAATCTTCCTGACCCAGTGATTGAACCCACATCTGCTGCCTTGGTAGGTGGATTCTTTATCACTGAGTCACCTGGGAAGCCCTATGTGGCGTGGCACATTTAAATCATTGCAAATAAACTGATTCAAATTCATTGTGAACTTAAAAATCATAATATAACCTCAAAAGAACCTACCTTTGATCCACGCAGATACAGTGGTTGTGCATCTGGCTGTTTCTCTCTCTGAAATTCTTGAGAAAAAGGTAATACTGTTCAAACAAATCACTTGGTGATATTCATATCTTATTCTTCTTACATCTGTAGTGCTATCTTTTAAGGGGACCCAAGTATTTGTTTCTCTGTTTGTGGTGCTATTGTAGGGGGTGCCCAAGTATTCGCTTGGGCCAAAACCCCACCAGGGGTTCCCTGGTGGCTCAGAGGTTAAAGCGTCTGCCTGGAATGCGGGAGACCCGGGTTTGATCCCTGGATCGGGAAGATCCCCTGGAGAAGGAAATGGCAACCCACTCCAGTACTCCTTCCTGGAGAATTCCATGGACAGAGGAGCCTGGTAGGCTACAGTCCATGGGGTCACAAAGAGTCGGACACAACTGAGCGACTTCAGTTCACTTCACTTCTTCAAGTATTTGCTGGGAAGGATTGAAGGCAGGAGGAAAAGGGGACAACAGAGGATGAAATGGTTGGATGGCATCACCGACTCAATGCACATGAGTTTAAGCCAACTCCAGGAGTTGGTGATGGACAGGGAGGCCTGGTGTGCTGCAGTCCATAGGGTCGCAAAGAGTCAGATACGACTGAGCGACTGAACTGAACTGACGGAATTATATATTCCTACCTAGACTGGTGAACTGGCCAATTCTGTGGTCCTGTTACTACAGTGAGGTTACTGCTCTCCCCAAAGTCCTCAAATGAAGCATCAGGAATGGTTCTCAGTCCTCCTTATCTTTTCATCTCCCAGTCCTTTTCCATTTATACTATTTTTCACATCACAAAGCAGAATATAGGACTCAGAGCAGATAATCCATAAAAAAGTGTTGACGGATTGTTGATGTGTTATCAATTTTTGACATTTAATTTAATGACTTTTAAATGTTAATTGGTATTTTTCTTTTGCTCATTTTCTGCCAAAAAACCCTACATAATTCCCCAGTTCTCACAATTAGTGTATTATTACTAAAGGTAAAAGAATAAATCCACTTTTAGAGTTATTTCTTATTTCCTCTCACTGTTGATGGGTCTACTTGAAAAGATAAAGCTCAGTGTTAGCATACACTACAGAGTTTACAAATCACTTTGATATATATCATCTATTTGCATCTTCAGCTCTTGTCTTTGAGTTCTCGACAAACAGTTCTCTTTTGTCATATTTCATATCATTTTAAAAATTCTTTTTTCTGCCCTCATTTAATTGCAGTTGATGATAAATACTAGACTAATGTCTTACAGATTTCACTCCCTTCTTCATTAGCTCCACAGATTTTTCTTGGCCTCAAGAAAGGTGTGGAAGGTTTTTGAAAGATGCATTTTTAAAGATGCAGATTTCTACTCTTATACATTGGAAATCGTGAATTTCATATCCATTTACATTTGCCCTGTAAGTGCAATATTGAATTTCTGTAATGCTTTAAAAGTGAATCGGTCTACAAGCAAACTGTTCGCTATACTGAATTTTAGTACAGCATTTTCTACTAACTGTAAGTTTTTCTTTTGCAAGAGTATTTGTCTCCTTTTTGTATTCTCAACTATGAGTTGATCTTGTCTTTATTGTAAACTGATAAACACTTGTATTTTTAGTATTCCCTGGTGCTAATAGAAGACCCACTCTGGTGCATTCCCTACTATCATTTAATCCTTGTCATTATCATTTCTACAGACTTCCCTATTTCACCATGCTTCTTTCCTGCCTCTGTATTTGCTCATTTGCATGGTTTGGTCCCATTTTTTGAGTTTTAATCAAGTTGTTTCCCTCTAATTCTTGGTGGCACTGAGGGCTAAATCTCCGCCTGCCCCCAGTATTCTCCTTCCATTGTTTTTCCTTCTTTTACAGATTCTGAGAAAAATGTTCCCTTCTGTTTTCAGTTTCCCCACTTAACCAATAATCTCTTAATTAGCTGCACAGATTTTTCTTGGCCTCCCAGAAGGTGTGGAAGTTTTTTGAAAGATGCATTTTAAAATGTATTCTAATTCATTTTGTTTTTTCTTGCATCACTTCTTATTTAGTCACTTTATAGTTAATACCTGTGAAAGTCAATGCCGGCCACATTTGATGAATTTTTTTACAGAGAGGGCCATGAGGATTTATTCTCTTTTATTCTCTTGCATCATTTACATGAGGCAGGCATGCTGCTTTATCCCACTCTGAAGTAACAGACTTGGTGTAGCCTGATGCTTGGTTCATTTTAAATAGATATTCTACTTAATAGCAAGGTTGAGAAACTCCTGCCAAGTCTAATAGGCATACATGCTTTCAGGTAAATAGAGCTCATAACTTCACAGCCCAGAATAGCAGGGGTTGAGTCAACTAAATTTTTTATTATAGTCATTTAGAAATTCATTTAAATATTGCTCATCAGCATCCATTGATCTCAACATTCTTCATACAGCCTGAAAGGCTAGTATATATACAGCCCTAATGTGTTAGAATGTATCAGATTGTTTATGCCAAATTTCTTGTACAGTGTGTTGATTTCATTTTATGATTTGTTTTAGGCTGTAGGAGTACTGGAGTAAATTCCATTTCAAATTAGACTGATGTGTCTTGTTTAATTCTAGTTACTTGGGGTTGATTGGTGTAATGAATTTTTCCTTTATTGATCCACCAGTTAATTCTTTCAAAGCCAATAAGTTTGTATGCATGATATTACAAATACACATTTCTGTTGTTTCTGGCTCAATACTTTCTTGCAGAAAGAAGTGGTTTTGCTGCTTAATGAATGAAAATCATTGCTTAGAACTAGGAATATGGTAAATGTTCATCTGCACTGAGTGAATGAAGTTAAAAATATTAGGCTTCAGCTTCATTTGGCATATTCACATTTTATGATTCAGATATGAATTTTGGGATGCATCATGTCTTTTGTTACTCAAAAATGTTATATTTTCTATGACTTACCGTATGAAAGGTTTTGGGAAATTTTACGAGGAGTCTGTGACTACTTGGCATGTGTATAATTAATGTAGTGTTCTTGTCCACCCAGAAGAGAAGATTCATCCTGTTAAACCCTCGTGGCTCGTCATGAACTTCAGTATTTCAAAGAAGCATCTATCAAAGAAAGTAGGAACACCTGTTAGAACTTATAGATGTTGCTGATTTTAAATAGTATTATTAAAATACAATGTATATGAAAAATACATGATTTTTTTTTGTCTCTTTAAGAACAGACCTTTAACCCCTTTGTAACAGCACTGAGATTGAAGTGAAAGATGACAACTTTAGAACATTAATGATCCAGAGACACGGGCTTTGCTGTGACTGTTTGGCACTCTTGGCCCTTGTACTGGGATGAGTGCTGACGACGGTGGGACAGACTGTGAGAAAGTGCTCCCTCCAGGTTTCAGCTTTCCCCCTTAGCCACACCTTCTTCACTGGCTTCTACCCATGCGCAAGCCCGTGGCCCCCTGTATGGAATTATGCAGACACACCAGAAACACTTGGCTTATATTGTATTACAAATGACATTTCCATGTCTCTACATCTCAAGAAACTATACCATTTTCAGAGAGGTTCCTGGGGAGGATGGGTGTAATGTTTTTTTTCTACCAGTTATCTCTGAACTTGGCATGGTGTCTGTCACCTTATAAGCACTAAGTAAAATTCCTAAATGAAGTCTTGTTATAAAGTGCTTACCATAAGTGAGGAAGAATGAGAAAACTTTTAACAAGGGATATAAAGGTCTGCCGTTGAACATCCTCTAGTTGCTGAAATGGTAAAGATGCAAAAAAGGCCCAAGGCTCTGGATGAGTAGTGCCAAATGCACATATTCTCTGAGGATTAGTTGGAAAAAGACTTTTCTTTAGCCTGGAAAAGGGTTTGCTGTGGAGAAAGAACTTGAGTGGATTGTTCAAGAATATTTCATATCCACCTTTAGTCCAGGGTGGATTAAACACAGGGATTTTGTGATCATTTGTTTTTGTATTCCTATTGCCTAGCACACTGGTGCCTAACACACTGGTACAAAGTAGGTGTTTTAAGAACCTCTGTTGAAGGCCTGTTAGACAAAGATGGCAGGAAGTATGTTAGAGATCAGAGCATGAGGTGTCCAGAGTTATGAAATTGCGTGGCCTATTTAAGCAAGGAAGGGTTACTGGAACTTCTTAGCTGTAGCATGAGACTCTTGTGGCTTGAAGAGCCATGGGATAAACATGGAATACAGATTCTACTCATGACTGCAAGCCGTGGCTGAATTCATGACTGAATTTTTGTGTCCTCCCTGAAATTCACATGTTGAAATCATAACCCCCATTATGATGGCATTAGGAAGCAGGGCTTGGGGAGCCAAATTAGGTCATGAGGGTGGAGGCTTTATGATTGGGATGAGTCTTCTTATAAGAAGAATCAGGAGAGGCCTCCCCCACTTCTTCACCATACCCAGTCTCTTTCTGTGTCTGTCAGCACCTTAATACTGAACTTTCCAGTCTCCAGAACTTTGAGAAATAAATGATTCTTGTTCAAGCTGCTGAGTTGATGGTGTTTTTGCCATGGCAGCCCAAACTGAAACAGTATGTCAGAATGCCTAATTAGGTGCTTTGTGTGAAAAGTTCTTAATTAAAATGTTTTTAAAAATGCAAGATGAAAGTGGAAAAGGGATATGGAAGCCATCGCTGCATTTGATCCTAGGATAAAGAGCTAAGTGGTACTTAAACATTGTTCTTCATGCTTCTTCTGGGGACAGCTCAAGCCGTGCATCAGCACCATCCAGAGCAGTTCTTGTGTCTTGTAAGAAGAGAGCCCATAGTGTTTGTAGACATTGCTATGACTGTAAATCCCTGGCCCTGATTTGTTACGAGACCACGTTTTTTTTCCCTTGGCTATAGATAAATTGACATCCAGGGTTCACAACCAACAGGAGCTTGGCAGCTTGCTCCTATGGCTCTGGAGGTCCCTAATGGGGATGTACATGTTTGATAGAATGATGGTCTTCTCTGCAAATTTTTAATGCATGTATGTGGAATCTAGAAAACTGGTATACTGATGAACCTGTTTGCAGGAAAGGAATGGAGACACAGATGTAGAGATGGGCTTGTGGACACTGAGAAGGAAGGAGAGGGTGGGATGGTTTGAAAGAGTAGCACTGATATATATATATATGTATGTATGTATATATATAAATATAGATATAGGAATAGATCTATAGATAAGTAAATACTACCATGTGTAAAATAGATGGCTAGTGGGATGCTCTGTGATGACCTAAAGGGCTCGGATCCAGCTGGGGTGGGAAGGAGACTCAAGAGGCAGGGGATACGTATAACAGTTATACATATACGTATAACTGATTCATGTTGTTGTACAGCGGAAGCTAACACTACATTGTAAAACAACTGTACTACAGTAAAAGATTCTGATACATATAGTAACTCTCGGACTTCACTTGTGGAGTTTCTGTGACTCTCATAGGAAGGGATTTAAGACATTTTCTAATTATCAGATCCATTCAGTTATATCATTTGGTGATGGGGGAAAGCTATACTACAGAGAATTAATAGTAATAAAATATTCTTTAAAAGCATTTCTTACTAAAGGCTTGTGCTCAGTCAGGCAAATCCATCATCAGATTTGAACAGCAGGACTTGTTACTCCAGAGTTTGTTACTTTATTCATATAGATGCAAGTGAGTTTTGCATATAGGTACTTCTTACCTGATTATTACATGTTAATAAAACCTAAAAAGTGCTAGTGCTTAGGTCTTGTTTACTGTGAGGAACAGATTTGCAAATGTTAAAGTATTCAGAAGAATGCTGGAAATAAAAATTAATTGCACACTGAAATGAGCATCTAGATGCCAGGTTTGGCATGAACAAATGTTTGTTCCTAATAAAAAGTAGATCTTTGTAGAAGATGTCACTTTCAACTGCACTCTAGCCAGTTGCAGTTGAAAGTTTTGCCTCCAGTTTTGGGCTTTTCATTAAACTTGGTTCCTTTCGGCTATTAGGTTTATGTTTGAAATATTGCTATCTCTGTATTTATTTGGTGTATGTTTGATCTTGAAACACAGTAAGAAATGCATCACTAGGATATTAAAAGTACATACATTAGTGATTAGAAGATGGAATGAGGATGCTTGTGGATATTTATATATGTTGACAAAAGCCACATGATGTGAATTTATATTGTGTTCAAGAGAAAACCATCATTAGGCCTGATTAGAATTTACGTGAAAATGAGAGAGATAGAAGGAGTAAATTGTTGGCCTGAACAAAGCATTATCTTTATCTTTCAAGGAACATATTCCAGTGCTTTTTTTTTTTTGCTATTCGCATTTCACCAGGATGTATTCTTGAGTGACAGATGAGTATTTGACAAAAAAAAAAAAAAAAAAAAGAAATTCTCGTCTTAGGCAGAATGATCTAGCACCACATTGTGAAGATGATGGTAGTTAATGTTTTATTTTTAAAGTATACATCATATTATTAAAAACCTAATAGCTTCTCTGTCCTGTGTTGTCTCGGGCATGCTGACAACAAAAGGATAAATACGGTGCATACCAGGGTTCCTCTGGTAATACCGAGAAATGACACATGTCATCCTATGATAAATTGGCTCTTTGTCTGTTCAATTTCAAAGCTAAAGCTCTGGAGGCAGAAGTGTTAGGAAGCAGGCATAATTCTGGCGTACAGAGGCCTCAGATGCACAAAATTAGTGTGCATGGAACAGATAACAGAGAAAGAGATCCACAGTGAGAGGAAGTTTGCACAGGTTTGTGGACTTCCTGGGGTTTAGGTAGTATTGGCAGATGTTAGGTGGGGAAAAAACATCTGTAAGCATGATAATGAGCATTCCCAGAATCTGAAGTGACAACTGTATCCAGCACAAATGCTGTCTTGTGGCCCTATTTGCATACCAATTAAATTTTAAAATAAAGAAACAAATATTGGGTTACTGAATTTGCTTGACAAATAATCTGCAGGGCTTACTCAATACAACTGGGTCAGGCATGTTGGCTGTTTGACAGATGTTGTATCTGTGAAAGATTTAAGCAAAAAATGTACCCAGATTGTTACCACCCACAGTTTTATAAGTAGGAATCTGAAATAGGTTAGAGATGGTTTGATACCCTGAGGCAGCCACAGTGGAGTGCTTTTTCTCTGTGCTCTGCTAATGCATTCAGTAGATAATATTTAACACTTAGTTGTCAAAGTAGGAGGTTTAAAAATAAATTGTTGTAAATCTAACATTGCATTTCTTGATATCTAGTATTATAGATTTGAATTGTACATTATACATTAAGAATTTTTAAGAGATAATTCCAATCTTAACAGTCATCAGAAGCTGAGGGTAGGATTATATGCAATGAGGTTGTCAAGACTGTTTTCCTGAAACTTGAAAAGTTGGAAAACAAGTACATATACTCCTCCGTTTGAAGTATTCTCAAATATATTTCACAGTTTCTGGATTTTGAAATACAAAACATGTGTTTAAAAACAGACCTTTTGAAGGGATGAATTTACTATCTATTGGATGTGACGTATTAGGACAATAAAATTTCAATATAGAGTGCAGTACAATAAACAGAATATTTGCTAGGTACCAGGTGCTATGTTAAGTCCTAATAGTATCGACATGAATAAGGCATGGGCTAGGGTCTTAAACGCTTTATTACCTTGCTTGGAAGATGGACACAATCAGATTATTTCATTATAATCGATACATGCAAGAGGAAAGGTAACACACCATAAACCTTACTTCTAGGAGTTTATATGTGAAGTTGGATACCAATTCATCATTATTTTATACAATGAACATTTTTCTGAAATGTGTGCAAATCAAACAGGTAAACTGAGTCATATTTCCCTTGATAAAGTCTTCAGAAGCACATTTTATTGCTATTTGCATGTTCTTTCATTTGGTTTATTTTCAGAAGGGATCACATTTTCCTGTTCAAGTACTTTCTATTTCACTTCCTCCTAGTTTTCTTGTCAAGTAGTTAATCATTTAAACCCTGAAATGCACTAAAAGCATTTGCTATTTGAAGGACACCTGGGGTGAACCATCATTTAAACTGAAAATTCCTTTGTTTGAGTGAAAGATATTTTTTTCTTTTATCTATTTTGCAAAAATAACTGTAATATTTTCCAGTAGAGCATTCAAATAGCAAAAACTAACTTTGGTGGATATTTTCTTATCACTGTACATTCACTGGTTCAACCAACAGTTGTTGAGATGCTATCAAGTGCTATGACAGCTGAACTGTGTGAAGCTTTTCTTCTTGAGATAGTTTATACTCTGGCTTCCCTTGTAGCTCAGTTGGTAAAGAATCTGCCTGCAGTGCAGGACACCTGGGTTCGATTCCTGGGTTGGGACGATCCCCTGGAAAAGGAAATAGCAACCCACTCCAGTGTTCTTGCCTGGAGAATCCCACGGACAGAGGAACCCGGAGGGCTGTAGTCCATGGGGTCACAACAGTCAGACACGACTTAGCGACTAAACCACTACCATATTCCAGTGGCAGATATAAACCAATGGGCGGAACACCAGAAGGCAGAGGAGGAAATGTCACAATAGTGGTATATTTGAGGTGCTTTGTCAGTTAAAAGAGCCAGAGAACATCAAGGGATAGAGGTGGGAGGAGAGCACAGTGAGATAGGCATCCCAGAGAGGGTGACCCCTGACTGGCTTCTTGAGGAGCTGGTAGGTGAAAGTAGATGGAGGCATCACAGGTAGAGAGTAACTTCTGCAACAGTGTGGCAAGTTGAGTGCATGGTGTAACAAGGGGAGTTTCCAGAGGTCTTTTTGATCTACATTCTAGATTAAAGGGCACAAATGAAGTTATAGCAGGAGAAGACATGGGTCCCTTCAGTATTTAAACAATGGAATGATACCATCTCATTTGCATTTTACTTTCTTCTATTTTTTTTTGCAAACTAAATTTTTTTAGACCCTAAAATATAATTTATTTCATAAAAGTTAACTTTGTTACAATAGGAATGCCAAATGTTATTTGTAGGTTGTTATTTACGAAATAAATAGAGGTGGGATTGGGGCCATTCATATAGCCCTGCATCCCCAAGTCATATAAGCATGCCCACAGCCCAGCTGGGTGGTCCAGCTCTTTGCCCCTAGGAGAGTTGCTCCCTGAATCCAGGCTCTTGGTCATCTCTCCTCAGAGGGCCTGCTAAAGACCCTGGCTCTGCTTCTTGGTTGCTGGGAAGGGGACTGGGGGCTCTGGATCATCCACAGAATGGGGAGGGTCCCTCTGGAGCCCAGGGTGCTGGAAGAGAAGGCAGGGAGAGAGGGCACATAGGAAATAGATCGACTGACCCTGTGAACTCAGAACAGGTGACATTTTATTTAGAAAGAGTGCTCTGACAACAGTTAATGGGTCTAGACGTTCTGGAACAAACAATATAAGGAAAGAAAAAAAAAGGAAGATGATTTGAAAAAAAAAAAAATCCTTAATGGTGCCATGCATTTCAAACCAAACATTGCCAAATAACCTAATTAGGTTTGAGGAGAAGAAAATGGCCGCCCACTCCAGTATTCTTGCCTGGAGAATTCCATGGACAGAGGAGCCTGATGGGTCTGCCGTCCAGTGGGTCTCAAAGAGTCGGGCACAATTGCGTGACTAAGCAAGCAAGCAGTCGGGTTTGAACCACATTATTTTTACCAGGTAGATGAGACTGGAATGGTTCCTTGTTTCCACTTGGCCTCCCTAGTCCAACCACGCGTCCCTAGGGCTGAGTCCCACTGGACATTTCCTCTCGGGTTGGACAGAGGCTTCCGCCGACTGGCCCAGCCCCTGGGCAACCAGCCCACCTCCTGCTTGCTCTCTGTGGAAAGGCTCTCAGAGGGCAGACGCTTTCTTCTCCCTTTTTGCAGCTGATGTTGCCATTGCCAGAACACCATGGACAGAGTCCCAAGTTCTTTCAACAAAGCAGACTCGCATGCGATGTGACAGGTCTATAGAGCTGCTTATCAACTGGGAAGAGGCAAGGGGGTTGGCACTTCCAGGAATATGACAGAAAGAAAAGGAAGAGCAAAAAGCTGCTATCACACCTGCCACAGAGGGCAATAAGAGGTGTGAGATGGCAGGGCAGAGAGCTAGTGAGGGAGCGGAGTGCTTGGTGAACAAATGGCATATCTAGGGTAGCAAAAGTATGTTAGAAACATTTTTTTTTTTAGGTCAAATTACTCCTTTTTGAAAGAAGAGGGTCATTCTGAGTCACATGATTATCACGGTGCTGTAGGTCATTGTTGGCACTAAGGACCTGTGACCTAGCTGCATGCTTGCTTCCAATTCTCCGGTCTGCAAAAATAGAAGACCTTATATATACATAGATTATCTAAAGCGTTAGTCACTCAGTCGTGTCCGACTCTTAGCGACCCCATGGACTGCAGCCCACCAGGTTCCTCTGTCCATGGGATTTTCCAGGCAAGAGTACTGGAATGGAGTGCCACAGAAGGACCAAATAATTCTGGAAATTTTAGGACATTTTCTGAATGCTGTAGATGAATATCCTGCTGTAGATCTCAGCTATATAGGATTAGAATAACAATGAATTTAGCTCTGGAAATCCAGTGGGTCATATAAGTCATAGACCAGAAACTTTGGTGAAAGGTCAATCAGTCTCATTGAAGAAAGTTTTATTTAGGGTTAAATTTTCTTATAGATGCTGGAGTCATTGAAAGAGAAGTCACTCAATTCTTAGCCTTAGTGAGTGTATGGAACCATTGATGGTTAATTGAAATTCTATACGAAAAGAGCTGTTTTAGAGTAATTAGTGGGATCATGGGTAGATTTGGGTGTGAGGAGGCTGGGATGACATCATCACAGCTGAGAATGGTCAATGATATCTTTCTAGAGAAGGCAGAGCAGCAGTGTCTGTGAGAGGGGAGCTGAGGTGCATTCTAAAAGAGGCAGTATGTGTGGGAGACTTTGGGGTGTTTGATTTGGCTGAAGCCTAAACTGGGAGGACAGGCATATAAGAGTTAAAGCTGGAGACATGGGCTGGACCTGGAGTTTGGGAAACATATGCCTGCTAAGGAGGCATTGAAAGTTTGGGTGTGGGAATCACTGATGGGTTGTAATCAGGGGAGTAAGTCATTTGACTGGTGGTGCATTTTTTAAAATCTCTCTGATGGCTTTATCAAAGATGGATTTGGGGAAACGGTCTGGGGAGGGGAGATACTTGGTCTGGAGTAGTGGCAATAGTGATGTAAGATACAGATGAGAAATATTTTAGCATTTAAATGGGCAGTAGATGACTGCCATGGACACACTCAGGGTTTTTGGGAGAAAGGGGAGCCAATTTTAGTGAGAAGGTAATTACTTCCATTTGAGACATGGTGACTCAAAGAAAAAAATACCTTAACTTTGATTTTTGAGCAGCACTATCAGTCTGTGCGGTACAGTAGCATCAGGAAGGGGCACAAGTCTTATAAACAACAGCCAAGTATAAAGAAAGAAAGTAGCACAAAACTCAGAAAAGGTGCATGTCAGCACAGGTCAAATGGCTGAGTTTCACTGTTACAGAGATCTCTGCATTGTGAATTTCTGTGTTTTTATGTGAATGTGATTCAGAGTGGCAGAATTTTTGAACTAACTAAGGGCAGGCCATGATGAGAAATGGCTTCCAGTAAATTTTGTGTGACTAGAAATCATCCTCTAATTTTCTCTTAGTAAAATTGATGATCCTGTTCATTTTGTCAGAAGTTTAGTCAGTAGTAACTAGAATGTCTAAGTTCCTTTCCACTGTAACTCACCACATGATCAAATTGTTTAGAAAAACAAATTTTATAGTTCTACCTTAGCTTCTTTTTTCTTTTTATGGCACCCTTCTGATGCATCTCTCTTTTGTATTTTTCCCTTTATTAATGGAATTGTACTAATTTAGATAGTGTGCCTATTTATATTAGTCCTATTCTATTTATTGATTTTCTTCTCATCAACAAAGCAGGGCACATACTGTCTTGTCCTACTTCTGCTAGTATTAAGTTCTCATTCTTTCCTTGGACCCTTCACTCTAATTTCCCTCTTGTAACCTGTGCATCGACCAGAAGAAAAATTGTCTTTTCAAGCATCCTGTGATTTTTCAGCAACTAAGAAGTGAAATACACAGGTCTTTTGTGGTAGCTATTTATTCATGCAAGCTTAGCAATAAAAATTCAGTTTCATCGGGAACATATTTTGCTAAAAAGTGTTTTTAGAAAGGATATGTATCCTTTCTTGAAGTTGTTATGCCAAAATCCTCAGCATATTTGCCTCCCATGTTTGGATACAAGATTTTCCAAAACAAAAATATTATCCAAAATTCTCTGTTAACTAAGCAGGCAGAAGTCTGTATGGTTCAGGGACAATCCAGGCTGGCTAAACATGTTTTGGGCCTAAGAGAGCTTGTGGCCACTGAAAGACTGATCTGTATCAGGCTCTTCTGAATCTGTTATCTCACTAAGAGCTGGCATTTCCTAACAATACAAGTTACTTCTGGTTTAATTTCTATCTCAATAAATGTTTTAAAGTTTTTACAGATATACTTAAATTTTTACTATTGTCTACATCTATGTTATAAAAGTAATTGACATTCATAATGATGACCCCAAAGTCATACAAAATGTTGAATCAAAGCAATATCACATTTGTTCTATAGCTTCTGAGGCTATACAGTAGATTTTCATAAACAACGTGGAGTGAAATTGAAAGATTTCTTTAACCTAAAGCTTAAGTCTAGTTCAGCCAGAATGCCTCA
The DNA here is from genome assembly GCF_042477335.2 of Ovis canadensis. NCBI lineage: Eukaryota > Metazoa > Chordata > Mammalia > Artiodactyla > Bovidae > Ovis > Ovis canadensis. The sequence goes on from NC_091249.1 coordinate 103,809,674, forward strand.
TATTTGACCTCTTTGGTTAACCCTGGTTTGGGTCTATAGCCTTGCTGAAAGCACAACCTTATGGTAGATGGACAGAGGGAATTATCTAGATTTATGGAAGGTACACGTGATAATGAAATATTTAAAATGCAAATGGGTGAAATCCTTTGCACTTCAGTGTATTGAATGTGTTCAAGTCTACTTGGCATAAGGAAGCCAAGTAGGAAATTATGTGTTTAAGGATGGCAAACTACCCAGTCACCTGGAACACCACATCACTTCCCTATGCAGAAGAGAAATTGAAAATGCCCTGAATAAAGGCAAGCAGAACGGTAATGTGCCAACCCAACCTATCAAAGAAAGAAATGGAGAAAATGTGGGGTTGTCAAATTTTATATGAAGACAATAATACATATACTTTTTTTAAATACAGAAAGAGATAATTCTAGCTGCTTGAAGAAACAAAGGGGCAAGTTGGAATGCAGTGACAGCTTTATAATACAATAATAGAATGCATGTCTTTGGAGTGGAGTGGAACAACTGGAAAGTAAGGGTCAACATCACTAACTGTGATGAATTAATCAGATTAGGCTCTTGACAAAAGCCTCTTGGAGTTTGAAATGTTCTGCTGAGAAGCCCAGAAACTCCCATATTTCTCAAAGACGCTTACTTAGCTGAGGTGCGAGAAGGTAACTTCCTATTAGCTGGTCTTTAACAAGATGAAGATGTGTGCCTCTAGAGGGAAGCTTTTTTTTTTTTTTGCCTATTGATGTATGCTGCTGCTGCTGCTGCTAAGTCGCTTCAGTAGTGTCCGATTCTGTGCGACCCCATAGATGGCAGCCCATCAGGCTCCCCTGTCCCTGGGATTCTCCAGGCAAGAACACTGGAGTGGGTTGCCATTTCCTTCTCCAATGCATGAAAGGGGAGAGTGAAAGTGAAGTCGCTCAGTTGTGTCCGACTCTTTGTGAACCCATGGAGTGCAGCCTACTAGGCTCCTCCACCCATGGGATTTTCCAGGGAAGAGTACTGGAGTGGAGTGCCATTGCCTTCTCCGATTGATGTATAGTTGATGTATAATGTGTTCATTTCTGCTGTACAGCAAAGTGATTCAGTTACACATATATAAACAATGCCTTTAAAATTCTTTTCCATTGCGGCTTATCACAAGATAATGAAGATCTTGTGCTATTCAGTAGGACCTTGCTGTTTATCTATACTATGTATAATAATTTGCATCTGCTAACTCCAAATTCCCACTCCATCCCTCCAACAACCCCCTCCCTCTTTGCAACCACAAGTCTGTTGTCTATGTCCGTGAGTCAGCTTCTGAGATAGGTTCATTTGTGCCATATTGTTGATTTCACGTATAAGTGATATCTGATATTGGTCTCTTTCTAACAATGTCACCTAGTATGATTGTCTCCAGGTCTATCCATTTTGCTGCAGGTGCATCGTTTCACTCTTTTTATGACTGAGCAGCATTCCATCGTATATATGGACCACATCTGCTTTATCCCATCATCTGTTGTTGGACGTTTTGGTTGTTTCCATGCCTTGACTGTTGTGGATAGTGCTGCTGTGAGCATTTGGGTGCATATACCTTTTTCAGTTGTAGTTGTGTCCAGATATATGCCCAGGATCATTTGACAATGATAGTTTTTGAGGAGCCTTCATGTAGTTTTTTGTAGTGGCTCTACCAACTTACATTCCCACCCACAGTGTAGGAGGGCTCTCGAGGGAAGCTCTCTTTCTGGTAGTGAGAGCCCAACCAGAAGTCCAGTTGCTGATGTGATACCTACAGTTGCCATACCATCTAGACTTTCTCAGAGGGCCAGCCCGATAGCACCAGCACCCCAGGCTTCCCGACTTCTGTTTTGAGTTTCTAGTTTATCACAGTTCCATCTATCTGAGTTCTATTTAAGCCAATAAGAAACCCTCAAATAAAATATGTCCTAGGTTCATTTGATTTTGCTGGTATGTTCAGGTTTAATTCTTAGACTTCTTACTATCTTAAAAATGTCCTCCTGCCAGATATGCCATTCTGCCATCAGCTGTCCTTCTAATGAGTTTACATGTTCTGAAAACAATGAGAGATTTACTTATGATGTGCAAAATTTCTATCGCATCTGTAAAAACCTATATTTTTGTATACATTTAAAGTTTTCCTTACCAAGAATTATCAGATGAGCTCTTTGTTCTATTTGTGTATATGTTAAGTTGCGTCAGTCATGTTTGACTCTTTGTGACCCTATGGACTGTAGCACATCAGGCTCCTCTGTCCATGGGGTTCTCCAGACAAGGAATACTGGAGTGGATTGCTGGGCCCTCACCCAGGGGATCTTCCCCACCCAGGGATTGAACTCATGTCTCATATCTTCTGCACTGGCAAGCAGGTTTTTTTTTTTTTTTTTTTTAAAACCAGTAGCACTACCTGGGAAGCTTGTTCTCTTTAGGTGTCACAAATGAAAGCACTCTGTTTTATATGGGACAATATGAAACCTATAATAAGTGTCCTGCAAAAAATGATATATGAACAAATATTTATTGACTAAGTTAGATACTACACATTAGCCACTCTGAATTAACAGCTATGAAACCAACAATTTTCTTTTGCACTTAACAGCTTAATTTTCCTGCTACATAGGTGACAATTTTTATCCATGTTATATTCATTTATGTTCAGTTCAGTTGCTCAGTCGTGTCCGACTCTTTGCGACCCCATGAATCGCAGCACGCCAGGCCTCCCTGTCCATTACCAGCTCCCGGAGTTCACTCAAACTCATGTCCATCGAGTCAGTGATGCCATCCAGCCGTCTCATCCTCTGTCGTCCCCTTCTCCTCCTACCTCCAATCCCTCCCAGCATGAGTCTTTTCCAGTGAGTCAACTCTTCGCATGAGGTGGCCAAAGTATTGGAGTTTCAGCTTTAGCAACAGTCCTTCCAAAGAATACCCAGGACTGATCTCCTTTAGAATGGACTGGTTGGATCTCCTTGCAGTCCAAGGGACTCTCAAGAGTCTTCTCCGACACCACAGTTCAAACGCATCAATTCTTAGACACTCAGCTTTCTTCACAGTCCAACTCTCACATCCATACATGACCACAGGAAAAACCATAGCCTTGACTAGACGGACCTCATCATACCTTTGGTAAAATAGGTATTTGTATTGATTATTCCACATCAATTTATTCTGGGGCACAAGGTGGCATTTCAGTCTGTATATTCAAGTGTTCTTTTATTTTGAAATGATTTTCGTGATTTGTACATTTAAACTTTTGATCCATGACTTTATTTCCCGTCTTTGGTGTTACCAGTATGCATAGTCCGAGTTTCCTCCACCGCCACTTTATAAGCTGCACTAGACCTCTGTTTCAGTACTTGGGCTCCTTGGTGCACAGGCTCTCTCTCTAGTTGCAGTGCGGGGGCGTCTCTCATATCAGCACCCAGACTCCAGAGCATACCTAGTCAATAGCTGTGGCGTGCAGGCTTAGTTGCCCCACAGCATATGAGATCTTAGTTCCCCAATCAATATTCAAATTCATGTCCCTTGCATTGGCAGGCAAATTCTTAACTACCTGGGAAGTTCCTCCCTGGTCTTTTTTTTTTTTTTAAGCCAAATTTATTGATTTATAATTTACACCCAGTCAAGATGCAGAATATCAGCTGTCACCCCAGAACTTCCCACATGCCTCTTTGTAGTCACAGACATCTGCTTTCATATAACTTTTTGCACCAGTGATCCTGTGTTTTGATAGGTCCATTCTTTGTGGCCTGGGAAAGGTTTACTTTAAGTATTCATGAAATACAAATTAAACAACAATAAATACCACTTTGCTCCGTTTTACTGGAACATATTAAAAATATGAGATTCATGATAAACATAGTGTAGTTGGCAATGTTTTTATCTTACTTGTGGGAAAAAATATCAACATATTTTTGGAGGGAATGATAAAATTTTAAAATATCTAGTTTATTAAACTATTCTATTTTTAAAGGAAGTGTTGGAGATATGCATTGATATTAATATATAAAGCTATTAATCACAGCATGTTTTTATAAAACTCAAAAGCTATTGCCAAATGAACATTCAGCTATATGGAATTCATTTTATTGTATCTGTTTAATGGGATATCATGCAGCTATTAAAATATATTAATATGTGCTTAGTTGCTTCAGTCATGTCTGATTCTTTATAACCCCATGAACTGGAACCTGCTAGGCTCCTTTGTCCATGGGATTCTCCAGATAAGAATGCTATAGTGGGTTGCTGTTTCATACCTGTTATAGGATATGATCATTTTAATAGGTAAAAAATGAGTTAGGATTGATTCCTTGGCTTATAAATATTGGACTTCCCCAGGGGCACAATGGTAAAGAATCTGCCAGAAATGCAGGAGATTGAAGAAATGCAGGTTCAATCCCTGGGTTGGGAAGATCCCCTGGAGGAGGAAATGACAACCCACTCCTGTATTCTGGCCTGGAGAATTCCATGAACAGAGGAGCCCGAGAGACTACAGTCCACAGGACCACAGAGCTGGACACGATTGAGCATGCATGCACTCATAAATATTACTCCTTTCTCAGAGATGGTCTGACTCCCAAAGATTCTGTCTCTACCACACCTTGTTGATCTGAATTTTCCAAAATTTCTATAATCAACATGGTTTCTTTTACAACCCCATTTAAAAAAGGAAGTTCAGCTATTTCCTGTGGATGTTATATAATGAATATTTGTTGTTGTTTGTCCCTAAGTTGTGTATAGATGACATTGTCATCTATAATGAATATAGATGCTTCTATATTCTTTCATAATGAATATAGATGCTTCCCTGGTGGCTCAGACAGTAAAGAGTCTGCTTGCAATGCGGGAGACCCTGGTTCGATCCCTGGGTTTGGAAGGTCCCCTGGAGAAGGAAATGGCGACCCACTCCAGTATTCTTGCCTGGAAAATTTCATGGACAGAGGAGCCTGGTGGGCTACAGTCCATGGGAATCACAAAGAGTTAGACATGTCTGAAGTGACTTAGCATACATAATGAATATAGATGGTATATAATTAATATCATGAATAAATGCTTCTGAGGCCACAATGCCAAGTTTGTATGCCAAAAATAATTTTTAAATGCAAGGCTTTCTAGAGTTCATTAAAAATTTTAGAAACTACTTTTATAACAAATAAGATGTCAAGGAAAAATTATAGGTCTTTAAATGCTAAAGTAATACCATTCATTTAAGAACTATTTTAAGAGAAAGTACCTTGAGAGAAAAGACCTGAGCTAATTAAGTTTCCTTTAATGGCTTTTGTGGGAGACATTTTATTTTTTGTTGGTCTTTTGATCTTGATGGCAATCCTTAGACTTTAATTCATGGATATATAAACATGAAAGGCATATTTGATACAACATTTGGCTGGAATTGATCTACATAGTCATCTGAATAAATCTTCAAAAATCTGTCATGGCAACAAGAATGCAGAGCATAAACTCCTTGACACATGTGACCTGCTCATGTCGGAATTGTTTAAAATGTCTCTTTCGTTTCAGCCCAGTCCTTCCTAGTGGAGCTTTCTTTATCACTTCTCACTTTCATCCTTCTGGATGTTTATATCTAATAAGAACACACTTGTTTACTTGTTTCAGTTAAAATTATTTTTACATTTTTTCACATTTCAAAAAAGCAAATATTCACTTTAATTTCCAAGTCAGATTATGTGGTAGCAAATGTCTGTTTTTTTTTTTTTTTGAGACATGAATTATGTTCACAGAAATAAAATATCATTAACGATGCAAACTGAATTGTCTTTTTATCTAAGCTGTGAATCCTTGAGAGTAGAGAATGTATATTTTGTTCACTAATTTTTTTTTTTTTTGCTTAGAAAATAGAGGATCAATAGCTACTGGTTATAAATGAATATCATACTTACATTGTGAAAAATCAACCTAATTGACAGGGTGTCAAGATAATCTAAGTGACATAGACATATTCAAATTCTCTCTCTCTCTCTCTTTTTTAAAAAGAATGCTTATTTTTTCCAGATATTAGAAAGTGGATATATGAAAAATAGAAATGAAGGAGCATAGAATTGATCTGATTAAGCAAAACTCTGTTGTTCTTCTCTGTTCTTTCACGTGTCATCGCGTGACTTTTTCCTTGTTTCTAAATGGAATGATTTCCCCTTTATTTAAATCCTACAAAACAACCAGGAGTCATGGAACATTTTGGTTCCTCTTCACTTGAGCACTGCTTGTGTTCACAAATTGCTTTCCAGGATGACATGCCTTTAGAGTCTTGTGAATCATTAGTTGGTTATGGTTGTAATTTGATAAAGGGACAAGGTCTCACACTGCAGCACTCCATGGGTATGTAAGGTTATTAAGATTTTCCTATCTAACATAATCTAAGTCTAGTAGGACCTTTCATCCATAGTAATTACTGGGATTCTGTTAGTGAACATATAAATAAAAAGAGAGTGACTGTAGACTCACAGAACAAACTAATATAAAACCAATTTTGTCATATTTTTAGTAGATCATGCTCTAAATTGGATGCTCCTTAGATATCGCAACTGTATGGACTAGTTAAACTCAAACCAAACTCTAGGAAGTCCAGTGTCCCTATGGGTAAACTATACCCTTAAATCTTCCTTTCCCAGCATATCAAGTCACCTTGACACCCTTAGTGAATTCTGCTTTTTCTTTGTCAGTGTAGCTGAAAATCTGGTTTGTTTCTAAACAAACCTCTATCAACTCACTGACTTCCTTGGTGAAATACTTCCTGGATACATCCTTTGGGCTAAGTTTTGATCACATTGAGGGCTTCCCTCATAGCTCAGTTTGTAAAGAATTCGCCCGCAATGCAGGAGACCCTGGTTCGATTCCCGGGTCAGGAAGATCCACTGGAGAAGGAATAGGCTACCCACTCCAGTATTCTTGGGCTTCCCTTGTGGCTCAGTGGGTAAAGAGTCCACCTGCAATGTGGTAGACCTGGGTTCGATCCCTGGGTTGAGAAGATCCCCTGGAGAAGGGAAAGGCTACCACTCCAGTATTCTGGCCTGGAGAATTCCAAAGACTATGTCCTCCATTGGGTAGCAAAGAGTAGGACAGGAATGAGTGACTTTCACTTTCATGTTCAATCACATTATCGAGACTTTGCTTAAAAAATGTTTGGAAAAATGTTATGTGTTGTATGTTCATTGTTCTAGCTATACAAAAACCTTTCAAGACAGAAATATAGATAGAAATGTAGACATTAGAGGCATTGAAAGAGCAATTTATTTCCTGAGACATGTTCACCAAAGTGGACCCTGTTCAACCCTTTCTTTAAGAGAAAATGTTGGACTTATGGATGGTAATGCATTATGAAAAGAAGAATTACAATGGTGAAACACTAAAAGATAAATAATACTTCTTTTAATGTACTTGTTCCCCAAGGATGAGGGACCAGCCATGATCCTGTTTAGACTCATCCCCAAGCTTGCTGCGTAAATGTAAGAACTCTCCTCTTTTGTCCCAGGTTTATGGCAAACGCTTCTGTTATTCATAGGCTTGCCTCTGTTTATACACTATCACATTGTCATGGGAAGGACTGAAATGGCAGTGAGAAATTAATCAGAGCTCTACTTAAGGTGAAACCTGAAGATTATTATATACATTCTAAATTGGCAAAATGTTATTTAGGCAAGTTCAGTATATCAGGTGAACTCTATATTTCTTTGGAGCCTACTGGCTCCTCTTAGCTTTCAGAAGAATGACATACATGTATCTTACAGAAAGGTGTGATTGGACTTATCATGATTGACTGCTCTCTAGTCTCATGGTCTAGTCAAGATTCATCTTAGAGCCCCACACAATTGACATGTACCGTACAGAGATAAACTGTATCTTCTTAGGGTTAGTATATTTTTATTTTCAAGAATGTTAAAGAAAGATCAGAATTGAGAAGTCTATAACCATCCTTCTTTTATTTCTATGGCCTGGAAAAATGTTCCTAGTTTGTCTTTACTCTAGATTTTAAAAATATAAATAAATCAAAAAGGAATCCTGTTTTCTACTCCACTTCTAAAAGCAAGACTTAATAACATTTCATTCAGGGTTTGATCCTTTGTACCAAAACAAAACAAAAGGATAGATAATATCCTAGAAGATTATCTCAAGGCAATAGCCTTTTGCAATGTGTGTTTCATCATAGAACTTTTGCTCCATCCTCGACTGATGGTCATGTTCTGCTATAAACAGGACAGTGACACCTGTCAACTCTACATCAGATCTGCTTCTTGAGGTTTGCAGAATTGTCCAATAAAGGTCATTCAATTCCTGACAAACCACACTAAAATAGACTTTTCACAGGATTGGTGGTTTTATGAATATGGTAAAATGTTCCTAAGGTCTTTAAGCTATGCAATTAGGTACCTTCCTGAGATAGACTAGGCTGGATGGAAATAAAAACTGGTGGCCATTCAATATAAAAGAAATGAGTAGTCTGACTCTGAAGTCTTACTTTGGTAGAAAATGACTTGTTTTTCATGCCATGAAAATAAAAACTGCTGATCAATGGAGAAATGAAGTTAGCTTGAAAAAATATTTCTCCTTTTCTGACACTATAAGAAGACATACTTGTGTTATATCATTGAACAAGACAGACTTTTCTCTAAATCATCTGTTGTGATCTGGCATCTTAAAATGGAAACTCTTTTTTTCATAATCAATTAGTTTTTCTTATGATTGACAAATTTAATTTTCTTGTGCTCCAAAATCACTGAGCACGGTGGTTGCAGCCATGAAATTAAAAGACTCTAATGCTGGGAAAGATTGAGGGCAGAGGAAAAGGGGGTGGCAGAGAATGAGATGCTTAAATAACATCACTGACTCAATGGACTTGAGTTTGAACAAACTCAGGGAGATGGTGAAGGACGGGGAAGCCTGGCATGCTGCAGTCCTTTGGATCGCAGAGTCGAGCATTACTTAGTGACTGAACAGCAACAACAATTGGCATAAATGGTTAAAAAAAGAGGTTAAAAATAAATCTATGTTTCTTTTCCCTAAAAAATAGTAACAAAATGCACCATTTATATCCTTCAAATTAATTATTTCATTGATAAAAAAGACTGCTTAAAATCTTGATCAGTGTAAATGTGGCATAATTATTGTGTTGGGGAGCTTTTTTGTTTTAATTAGAAAATAAAAATATTTGAAAAATTCTTTTGCCTATTGATTTTACCCTGGGATATTTGTGAAAATAGTTGCATTGATAATTCATAGATGAAGGAAGTTTCTTCTTAATATATCAAGATACTTTTACAATAATTTTTTTTTTCTTGCTGTTGTTTCCCCATCTCTTATCCCTGTCTTTACTGCCAATTCCTATGTCCCTTCCCCATAAAGAGATTGCTGACTTTGGAGAATTGTTTCTCTCGGAGTCAGCATGTGGTGAGTTGATTTTAAAAATTCATTTATTTTTAATTGGAGGATAATTGCTTTACAACATTGTGTTGGTTTCTCGAATGAAACAATATGAGTCAACCACAGGTACATGTATGTTGCCTCCCTCTTGAACCTCCCTCCCACCTCCCACTCCAGTCCACCGCTCTAGTTTGATTATTATAACATATCCAGAAAGAAGCTTATACAGGTCTTACATGCGGGACAGAAGGATACCTCTAAAGACTTCTTGACAGATTGGTTACCTAATTTGTGGGCCCATTGCAAAATGAAAATGCAAAATTTCTTGTTCATAAATGATGAGGAATTTTAAGATGGAGACAGCGAAGCATTTGAGCAAGTGAGGGCCCTTTGAGCAAGTGAGGGCCCTATGAAGCTGATCCTGGCTCCTTGTTCTGGGAGCCTCTTAACTCTTCTCTTTCTCTGTTCTTTACATCGCTGAGAAACATTTATTCCCTCATTTATCACAGAATTTGTATTTTCTGTCCCTTCAGCAGTTAGGATCCTTAATTTTCCTTTCTGTCAATTTTGGATTCATACGTTGCCTAGAAACTGTCCACAGTATCTTTTTTGACAACTTATTCCAGTATATCTTTGATTCAACTACTTCTTTGGTTTTCTTCTTTCCTTTGAAAGCAGATTTTTCTCCTACCCTGCCTTGTGTGATCTGGTTACCACACCGTGTTCTTTGTCCTTCATCCAACGCTGTTATTGCCTTGATTGTCAACTGTCGTGTGGGGCTCTGGGATGAACCTTGACTAGACCGTGGGACTAGAGAGCAGTCCCAGGGTTCCATTACCCTCACGGGCCACTTTCCCTCAGGATTCCCTCAGATGCTCTCAGGTTATGGAGAGATCTAAGAAACAAATATGCACTAAGAAACAAATATGTGGTTTAGTTTTGAATTTATGACCTCATTTCTACTTTTATGTGACCTGAACTAGACACTCACTTAGAAGGAGACTAAGGTTCCATTTCATCATCACTAGGAACTCTTAAGAAAACTTGAAACCTTTGGCTTTTTTGTTATTTGTTTTTCTCTCTCCTGGGCCCCACCCAGACTCTTCTAGCTCTGTAGATCAAAAACTAATTCTCAAGGAGGAAGAGGAGGACAGCTCAACAGAAAAGGAAAAGGATGTTTTTAAAAGTGTTTACCTTAGTTCAGCACCTCGAGTACTCAACCCGGAGAGGTAAAGCCAAGAAACCAAAGAACATATCAAGATTCTTTTCAGTATTATCTCTTCTAGCAGTTAGGTCATTTTCTCTAGAGAGCAGTTCAAGGATCTGAGCCAAGGAGATGAGTGAGGTTATTTGTAATTCATCCAGCCTTTTATGTTCCAAAAATAGTTCTAAGTGTCTAAGCAGCTTCTTAATTCCTCCCAGTAACCCAATAAGGTAAGACAGGTAGTGATAATCAGTTTTTGTTCATAAGGAAACTGCGCCTCATGTGACTTGTTTTTTCCAAAGTCACAAAATGAGGGATGGAATGGGGAGGGAGGTGGGAGGGGGGTTCAGGATGGGGGACACATATACACCCATGGCTGATTCATGTGAATATATGGCAAAAACCACTACAATATTGTAATTAGCCTGCAATTAAAATAAGTAAATTAATTTAAAAATTTATTTGAGAACTCAGAATTCTCCATTACCTAATTAAAAAATATTGCTGCTGTCATCAATATGTTTATTTACCAGTAGAAAAAAAAAAATTCTGTCACTGTTATCACAGTAGATGTCCATGTTATCTCTCTAGATTAGTATCATCTGGGTCTCTAACATAATTTGCTATATTCTACTCCTTTCCAATTCTCATCATTCCTAAGTATGATAATTCTTTAGTTTATATGCTTGTAATTAAAAAAAATAAATTCCTTTTTAAGCATTTGAGGTTAATTCTTAGATATTCATTATTTTGATAGTAAGGCAAGATAAAGACTCATTATTGCAATTTTAAGCTGAACTGAAAACTAAAGTTTCCATATGTGATTGGGTATTTGGTGCCACATGTGATCTGTCAGTCACTTTTAATACTTTTTTGCCATGAGCCTTGGGAAATAGATGGGGAAACAGTGGAAACAGTGTCAGACTTTATTTTGGGGGGCTCAAAATCACTGCAGATGGTGACTGCAGCCATGAAATTAAAAGACGCTTACTCCTTGGAAGAAAAGTTATGACCAACCTAGATAGCATATTCAAAAGCAGAGACATTACTTTGCCAACAAAGGTCCATCTAGTCAAGCCTATGGTTTTTCCTGTGGTCATGTATGGATGTGAGAGTTGGACTGTGAAGAAGGCTGAATGCCGAAGAATTGATGCTTTAGAACTGTGGTGTTGGAGAAGACTCCTGAGAGTCCCTTGGACTGCAAGGAGATCCAACCAGTCCATTCTGAAGGAGATCAGCCCTGGGTGTTCTTTGGAAGGAATGATGCTAAAGCTGAAACTGCAGTACTTTGGCCACCCCATGCGAAGAGTTGACTCATTGGAAAAGACTCTGATGCTGGGAGGGATTGAGGGTAGGAGGAGAAGGGGACGACAGAGGAAGAAATAGCTGGATGGCATCACTGACTCGATGGACGTGAGTCTGAGTGAACTCTGGGAGTTGGTGATGGACAGGGAGGCCTGGCGTGCTGCGATTCATGGAGTCGCAAAGAGTCAGACATGGCTGAGCTACTGAAATGAACTGAACTGAACTGATTCTCTTAGCATTAAATATCATCCTGCACTTAGATGAGGATATGAAGATTGTACAGTTGCTTAGTTTTTTGCTTTTTTCATTGCTTCCCATTGAAGCCAATGACTAAATGAACAATTAGGACTTCAGTTTTGTGAAATATGTGTTTTATTTGGCATGGACCCTAATGATCAGATAATGAACAGCTTCATTCCTATCAAGAGGATCTTCTAAAGGATGGTTTCATTTTTTAATGTTGACCCTCACTCTGAGAGGCAGGCTGCTCTAATCATGATAGTTAATGACCAATAAGTGGCCATTTGTCACATTTTCATTCTTTATTCCAGGCCTCAGCCAGTCTCTAACATAAAGGATTCAAGCTATGATGAAATGCTTTAACAGGTAATGATGAGAGAGATGATGAGAATTTTTAGGGCAGGGTTCATGCTGCATATGTTCACTGTAGTAATCAAGGTGAAAAATAGTAGTTTAGTTCTGAGGCACTACACAATTTCATTTACTGGACGTTTATTGACTACCTTACTTGTAAGTTGTAACAGTTGAAAAAGAAATGAATTTCAAGGCACAAATCTCTGCCTCGAATAATTCTATAGTAGGAAGTCAAGTTCTGATCAAAATTTAAATAAAATAGTCCAAGATCTACTTGGTTACTAGACTTGTGTACAGAAAATATTATAAATTCAATGGAAATATCAGAAGTCTCTAAAAGGTATGAAGACCTTTGAGTTGTGTCTTATGTACCCTTGGCTTCTGCATACTTGACTTTAAATATAAACATAACCCAACATTTGAAAAGTTCATAGTTAAATTGTGGAAGTTCATTAACTGCATGATTAAAGCTGATTTGTTATGTTTCAATTTCCATAATCCATTTACAAGGTTTATCCATTTAAAATCTCTAAATTAGCAGTTTTCTCTGCTTCTATTATTCAGGTCATTGCACCTTAGGTAAGCTAAATGTTTAAGTGCTCCCTGTAAAGAAAGCAAACAAAATTTAAATATCTGCCATAGGAAGGTCAAAACAAGGAAAGTAATCAGTAGTCTGAATGGAAAACTTCTATTAGTTTTTTATTTTATCTTTCCCACCTCATCACCATAAAAAATTACAACTGAGTAAATATGATGTTGTAAAATATTTTCTTTTAAAACAAATATTTTAATTCTAAAAGAGAAATTGTAATGTGTAAAAGTTAGGTCATTTGGATTCCTTTGGCACATAGTATTATCAATAACAGGCACTAAAAGAGGCCTTTTAGTTTATTTTTATTTTAAATTTTAGTTGGAAAATGCATCATGAGAAAGAATATAGGATATAAGGCACATCATATCCAATTGAAAAATGATGTAACATTTTATACCTTATTAAATATTTTCCTCTAATTTATATTTTGCACTATTAATTAGATAGAAGAACACACATAAGTGGAAATCAATAAAATGCAAAACACCAGTGGTTGCCAAATGTTAACCTCTCAAAAAGGAGTCTTTGTAATAAGAGAGAATTAACAGTTCATAAATTCTTTTTTTAAAAGAAATTTTCTAAGGTTACAGAAAATATCAAGATATAAAATCATTATTGACTATATTTTTAAGCATTAAGAGAACTTTTATAATACTGATGAGAACTTTTTGATTCCTTTAAAGAAATATATATTTACTTAGTTTCTACTGTGTGTGTCAGACTTTGTAGGATATATAAATATCTTTCCTAAGAATCTTAAAATCAAATAGGATAAGTAAAATGTCAATATAAGTAACTTCAGTAGTATGTAGAACACACACAAAAAACATAATTGAGGAACACAAAAAGTAATATGAATATTGACAGATGCAGGTGTCACTCCCAGCTGGTGGGATGAGGAGTGAGCCGAATCATCAGAGATTCCACAGATGAAGTGCCCGTGCGCTGAGATGGACCTTTTAGTGATGAAAGTATAAAGGAAAGTGTTAGTCGCTCAGTTATGTCTGACTCTTAGCATCCCCATGTAGAGTGAGCTAAATCATCAACGATTTCACAGATCAAGTGGTGGTGTACCGAGATGGTCCATTTAGGGATGACATATGTCAAATTTAGAGGTGCCACTCTACAGAAATGAAGGGCATGGTGACATTCTGCCTGACCGAGATGAGGCGGAATTGAAGATCAGGAGCTGAAAACTTTTGGAAAATATGTGTGTGAGTTTATGTATGGAGAGTCTTGAATGCCAAGTTAAAAGAATGAGTATATATCAATATATAAATGAATTATATCAATGAATATATATCAAATGCTTTACTGTTTCTGCTGTACTAAATCTGTGGCTATTTAAAAAGTCAAGGCAGCAAGGTCTTACGCCTCAGGAAGCTCACTTGATGTGTTATGTAGATGCCATAAAAATCAGGAATGGAGTTAGATGATTATTAACCAGTGGAGGTGATGGAATTCCACTTGAGCTATTTCAGATCTTAAAAGATGATGCTTTTAAAGTGCTGCATCAAATATGCCAGCAAATTTGGAAACTCAGCAGTGGCCACAGAACTGGAAAAGGTCAGATTTCATTCCAGTCCTAAAGAGAAGCAGTGCCAAAGAATGTGTGAACTACCGCACAATTGCACTCTGATCTCACACGCTAGTAAAGTAATGCTTAAAATCCTCCAAGCCAGGCTTCAAAGTACGTGAACCAAGAACTTCCAGATGTTCTATCTAGATTTAGAAAAGGCAGAGGAATCAGAGATCAAATTGCCAACATCTGTTGGATCATTGAAAAAGCAAGAGAATACCAGAAAAACTGCTGCTGCTGCTGCTGCTGCTGCTGCTGCTGCTGCTGCTGCTGAGTCACTTCAAACCTGTCCGACTCTGTGAGACCCCAGTGACGGCAGCCCACCAGGCTCCCCTGTCCATCTACTTCTGCTTTATTGAGTATGCCAAAGCCTTTGACTGTGTAGATCACAGCAAACTGGAAAATTCTTCTAAGAGGTGAGAATACCAGACCACTTGACTAGCCTCCTGAGAAATCTGTATGCAGGTCAAGAAACAACAGTTAGAACTGGACATAGAACCAAAGACTAGTTCCAAACTGGGAAAGGAGTATGTCAAGGCTGTATATTGTCACCCTGATTATTTAACTTATATGCAGAGTACATTATGTGAAATGCCAGGCTGGATGAAGCACAAGCTGGAATCAAGATTTCTGGGAGAAGCATCAATAACCTCAGATATGCAGATGACACCACCCTTATGGCAGAAAGTGAAGAAGACCTAAAGAGCCTCTTGATGAAAGTGAAAGAGGAGAGTGAAAAAGTTGGCTTAAAACTCAGCATTCAAAAAACAGGGATCATGGAATCTGGTCCCATCACTTCATGGAAAATAGATGGGGAAACAGTGGAAACAGTGACAGACTTTATTTTTGGGGGCTCCCAAATCACTGCAGATTGTGACTGCAGCCATGAAATTAAAAGATGCTTGCTCCTTGGAAGAAAAGTTATGACCAACCTAGACAGCATATTAAAAAGGACAGACGTTACTTTGCTGACAAAGGTCCATATAGTCAAAGCTGTGGTTTTTCTAGTAGTCATGTATGGATGTGAGAGCTAGACTATAAAGAAAGCTGAGTGCCGAAGAATTGATGCTTTTAAACTGTGGTGTTGAAAATACTCTTGAGGGTCCCTTGGACTGCAAGGAGATCCAACCTGTCTATCCTAAAGGAAATCAATCCTGAATATTCTTTGGAAGGACTGGTGCTGAAGCTGAAGCACCAATATTTTGGCCACCTGATATGAAGAACAGACTCATTGGAAAAGACCCTGATGCTCCGAAAGGTTGCAGGCAGGAGGAGAAGGGGATGACAGAGGATGAGATGTTTGAATGGCATCACCAACTTAATGGATATGAGTTTGAGCAAGCTCCAGGAGTTGGCAGTGGACAGGGAAGCCTGGCGTGCTGCAGTCCACAGGGTCGCAAAGAGTCAGATACGACTGAGCGACTGAACTGAACAGTAGAGAGCATTTCTAAGTGGAATGAGGCTTTTTTTTCCAGGACTCTCACACTAATGTTCTAATTTCATGTAAGTGAAGGTACTTCTGACATGGAGTAGTCATTAGAATGATTTATTTCTTTTCTCTGCACGACTTCATTCCAGACCATGCAAGTTCCAGTGTTCTGCCCTTCCAAAGGTGATCTTCTCAGCAGCTCAAGATCACAGCAAGATAGAATAAGTGATAGCAAGGACTTGGGTGAGAGGGGAGAGAGTGGCGGAAGATGGGAAGAAAGATTTTTTTGAAATTAAAGAAAGGAATAAATTGGTAAAAAATATTAATACAACAGTTTTAGAGTGAGGGACTGTGGCACGCTTGAATGCTAAATTACTGCTGTAAAATTATGCTGCTGAATTATTAAAGTAATTTGACTTTTCTTCTTATGGTAGGCAGAATTCTAAGATATCCCCTAAGATCCCTACTGGCTGAAGGGCATGTCCTGTAGAGTTCCTTCTCTTTGAGGGTAGATGGGACTTCTGAGTTGTGAGGCTGTCTCTCCCATGAGTAAATTAAATTGTATGGTAAAAGTGATGGAATTTTTGCAGTTGTGATTATGATTCCTTTAATTAGTTAACTTTGAGTCATTCAGAATTCTGAGTGAGCTTGAACTAATTGGACAAGCTCTTAAAAAAGGGTCTAGAATTCAGAAATGTTCTCTGCTGTTGGATTTGAAGGATACTGCTAATTCCAGGGACAGCGGGAAGGCAATTGAGGCTTCAGGGGACAGAGGAAAAGTAGATGCTTCAGAGGACAGCAATCAGGAGGTGGCAACAAAAGTAGCAGATTCAAAACAAAAGCCAGAAGTGGAGTTTTAATGAAGCATTCAGACAGCAACCTGAAGTAGAGGATTTATTTGGCAAAAACAGAACTACGTTCAGCAACATGGAACTGAACATTATTTTTCATGCAAAGTTAAAAGCAAATTATATTTTCTTCCTGACCACTTGCCCAATCCCTATCTCTTCGAGAGAGACAAGCTTCATCTAAATTATTTCATCTGATTGATAATTGTCATTTATAACTGTATTGCTACTTCTGTCTCTGGTATTCCTTTGGAAAAGGTGAATGGATTCATTACGTATTCTAATATATTGTCTATAGATTATATAATAAAGTCAAGCATGTATCAGCTGATACTTTTTAAGTTGACCTGTCTTTATATTTAGGAATGTGTCTTAATAGTAGGTTTTCCTGGTGGCTCAGATTGTGAAGAATCTGCCTACAGTGTGGAAGACACATGTTCAGTCCCTATGTTGGGAAGATCCCCTGGAGAAGGAAATGGCAATCCAGTATTCTTGCCTGGAAAATTCCATGGACAGAGGAGCCTGGCAGGCTGCAGTCCATGGGCTCACAAAGAGTTGGACACAACTGAGTGACTATCACTCACACTGGATTTGAAGAGTAAGACACCATGAGTTATCCAACTGCAGATAAATGAATTCTGCCAATGACCACATGAGCTTAGAAGAGGATCTCAGGCCTCAGATAAGAAAGACCATGGCTCTGGCTGACGTCTTGTTTGCTGCCTTGTCAAATCCCAACCAAAGGACGCAGCTAAGCACAGTCCAGACTTCTAATCTATAGAAACTGTGAGATAACAAATGTTTCTTTTCCCTAAGTTGCTAAGTTTGTGGTAGTTTGTTACACAGCAATAAAAATTTAACATATTCCTCATTGGATAAATGCTCTGAGAACAGGAGGATGGGGATAATATATATGGAAAATACTTTTACTAAAAATTGAATGAAAACCCATTGTCACTGCTCAGTGGCTTAGTTAACCTAAACATATTCAGGCAAGTAGACTTATTTCCCCCAACATCTGGTTGTTACTTTTAAGAGTTAGGTGTAGTTTGGGACAGAGTAGTTCATCAACTAGGGCATAAAATGGCCATGTGATACTGTCACAGAGAAAAAATATACCCCTCTTTATCTCCCTTAATGATCACTGGGAAATGATCATTGGTTTGTTAAAGGGAGAAAATGGGCTATTTTGGATAGAAATGGACATGGATTCGTTAACATTATCAGTTAATTTATTGTTAAACTCTATAATTCATTCTACCTCTTTGCTTCTGTCTGGAAAGCATTTTCTTATATTCCACTGAAGAATGTAATTAAGAACTGAATCAATCATTGGTGTATCATAGAGATAGAAATAATGGTTATTAGTTTTATGACTCAGCAGGTAAAGAATTAGTCTGCAAAGCAGGAGACACAGGACACGCAGGTTCAATTCTTGGGTCAGGAAGATTCCGTGGAGAAGGAAATAGCAACCCTACTCTAGTAGTCTTGCCTGAAAAATCCCATGGACAGAGGAGCCTGGAGGGGTACATCCAAATGGCTGCAAAGAGTCGGACAACAACCGAGTGACTAAGCACACACATGCACTGCTCCTTTCCTGCCAGCTTTCCTACTTGATTCTAAAATAATAAAAATTGATTCTTAAAAAGGATGAAGAGATGAACAAAAACACTGTAAAAAGAGTAAAGCTCCAAAGTTATACTGAGAAACAGCTTGGCAGATTTTTAGGAACGAAGAGAAAATAGGGTGGTTCTCTATAGGGTGAAGCGAAGTCACTCAGTCATGTCCGACTCTTTGCGACCCCATGGACTGTAGCCTACCAGGCTCCTCTGTCCGTGGGATTTTCCAGGCAATAGTACTGGAGTGGATTGCCATTTCCTTCTCCAGGGGATCTTCCCGGCCCAGGAATCGAACCCGGGTCTCCCGCATTGTAGACAGACGCTTTATCATCTGAGCCCCCAGGGAAGTCCTCTCTATAGGGTAGCACATGGAATTCATTTATGAGAAGTGCTTCAGTGGCACAGCAGAAAGGTTTATTAGTCCTCTAATTGTGTCCTCAGGAACATGAGCTTGGAAAGGTTGCTTTACCCTTCCCTTCTGAAGTCTAGATTTGATGACCCATGCCTTATTGTAACAGTAGGAATGGAAATCAGATAGTAACAGAATCTCTCAAAAAACAGAATCAGAGGCTAAGAGGAGATACAGGAACCCAAGCAGGGAAGGCAGAGGAGTAAGAGGAGGGAAGGGAAAAAAAGAGGGAGCAAGAGAGAAGGCATACCCTAGTGTCCTTTGATGAACATGTTTTGTACCGTCTCAGTTCAGTTCAGTGTTCATTCCTGTCCACTCTTCGACCCCATGGGCTGCAGCACACCCGGCTTCCTTGTCCATCACCAACTCTCAGAGCTTGCTCAAACTCATGTCCATCGAGTTGTTGATGCCATCCAACCATCTCATCCTTTGTCGTCCCCTTCTCCTCCTACCTTCAATCTTTCCCAGCATCAGGGTCTTTTCCAATGAGTCAGTTCTTCACATCAGGTGGCCAGAGTGTTGGAATTTCAGCTTCAGCATTAGTCCTTCCAATGAATATTCAGGACTGATTCCTTTAGGATGGTCTGGTTGGATCTCCTTGAAGTCAAGGGACTCTCAAGAGTCTTCTCCAACACCATAGTTCAAAAGCATCAATTCTTCAGTACTCAGTTTTCTTTATAGTCCAACTCTCACATGACCCCGCAGTGAGAGATTTTCTTTGCCCTCATCTACCATGTTCCTTCCTGAATAATATCCAATTAAATATTTTTCATCTTCATAGGGAATTAAAGTTTACAAGTCATTTTTACTGGAATTATGACATTTTAGGGTACAAAGTATATACATGCACGCTTTCATATTCAGTTAGCCTTATTTAGCTTAAAGTTTCTCATCCTCTTCATTGTTTTCCTACAACCACACATTGACTAGCTATGGCCTTTGAGTCATTCTAATGTTTCAGGATACCACCCTTGAACTTCTCATTCTACCTAAGCCAGAAGCTCAAGGTATTTTTTAAAACAATTTTCTAATTGAGTTATAGGTAATTTACAGTGTTCTGTTTCAAGTGTTCACAAAGTGAATGCTATACATATATCTATTCTTTTTCTGATTTTTTTCCTGTATAGGCTGTCACAGAGTATTGAGTAGCATTTCCTACGCTGTAAAATAGGTTCTTGTTGTTTATCTACTTTATGTATAATCGTTCTGTGTATATGTTAATTTCAAACTCCTAATTTATCTCCTTCTTCCTCCATGCCCTACTAAAGGTATTTTTACCACATATTTTGTCCTGAAACGGTAGTGTACTTTCTTTGTGGTCTCTATTGTTTTTATGACAAAAATATTATCCTTTAATTATCTGTATGTGGATTCATTTATGTATTCTGCAGAGAAATGTGAATACAAATACTTGTCACAGAGCAATGTCATTGGTAACAAATGCATTGAGTTGTGTAGGAAACCGAGGTCATGTTTCACTGAGCTTGAAGATGGGAGCCTATTCCAGGCCTCTGACCACAGAAAGTTTGTTGTCACTTCTTGGCCCATCTGTGCTTTTGAAACTTTCACCCCTTGTCTAAAGTGGTATCCAATGCAGGGCCATGACCTGCAGTAATCATACTCTTCGTCTGGAATCTCAATCTGTAACTTCTTTGAAATAAATTTTGTTCCCCATGCTCTCCATCACCCTCTGTTCTCTGCCTGAATCCAATAGCTTTGCTGTGTCAGAATCATGAGTCTCTAATCACAATCCATCAGGAAACCACTCAGATAAATTTTTCTTAGATATTTTGTCTTTAAAAAGGAACACCAGAATAGGCTCCTCCACCCATGGGATCTCCCAGGCAAGAGTACTGGAGTGGGGTGCCATTGCCTTCTCCGAATAAGCTACAGAGTTTCCACTTAAGCAATAAGATGATGTTTTCTCTATAGATTATGTAATCTTATCCTACATAATATTATTAAAAGAATAAAATATCCTATGTAAATATATGTATATACAAGTATATTCATAATTTATATGTGTTGATATGAATTGTAGAGTGAGGCATGGGAAACCACACAGAAAACCATCACGTTGGTTAACTTTGGAGACAAGTTGTTTTTTTATCTAATTTTGTTTTAAAAATTTGAAGTTATAATTGCCATATATAAAATAATGTCAAGGGTATATAGAACTCCTAAAGAAGTAAAATCAATTAATCTCAGATATGCAGATGATACCACCGTTATGGCAAAAAGTGAAGAGGAACTAAAAAGCCTCTTGATGAAAGTGAAAATGGAGAGTGAAAAAGTTGGCTTAAAGCTCAACATTCAGAAAACAAAGATCATGGCATCTGGTCCCATCACTTCGTGGGAAATAGATGGGGAAACAGTGGAAACAGTGTCAGACTTTATTCTTCTGGGTTCCCAAATCAATGTAGATGGTGACTGCAGCCATGAAATTAAAAGATGCTTACTCCTTGGAAGAAAAGTTATGACCAACCTAGATAGCATATTCAAAAGCAGAGACATTACTTTGCCAACCAAGGTTCGTCTAGTCAAGGCTATGGTTTTTCCAATGGTCATGTATGGATGTGAGAGTTGGACTGTGAAGAAGGCTGAGCACCAAAGAATTGATGCGTTTGAACTGTGGTGTTGGAGAAGACTCTTGAGAGTCCCTTGGACTGCAAGGAAATCCAACCAGTCCATTCTGAAGGAGATCAGCCCTGGGATTTCTTTGGAAGCAATGATGCTAAAGCTGAAATTCCAGTACTTTGGCCACCTCATGCGAAGAGTTGACTGATTGGCAAAGACTCTGATGCTGGGAGAGATTGGGGGCAGGAGGAGAAGGGGACGACGGAGGATGAGATGGCTGGATGGCATCTCTGACTTGATGGACGTGAGTCTGAGTGAACTCCGGGAGTTGGTGATGGATAGGGAGGCCTGGCGTGCTGCGATTCATGGGATCACAAAGGGTCGGACACGACTGAGCGACTGAACTGAACTGAAAGAAGTAAAAATAATAATAGCATCTATATTTCTGTTATATTTGTATAGAAAACTACAGTTTATATTATATAATAAGTTAACATTCTTAAGTGAAATTATTCTTTAATTTTGACTTTAGTTTTTTCCCTATAACTCTGTAAGATAGGTAAGGCAGGACGTTTTTACTTTTAGGTGTTAATATAAACTCATAGAGGCAAAGTATCTTAATTTGATCTGAGTTCCAGTGATCATAACAATAACACAAATATGTCTTTCCAGAAGCACTGTTCTGGTTGAGTCAGGTTAGCAACAGAGGAAGAGAGGCCTCATTTGGTATTCTGTGTTGAATGTATGCATGTCTGAATGGGAAAATATAATATACAGTGTAAAATAATATCTTAATGTATATTTTATCTGTATAAGAAGTGTAATAGAAAATAATGCCCTATAATGTAAAATCACATAATAAAGTTAGAGATTTAATCATATATTCAGTTCATTTAATGTTTTAGTAGGGATATTAAAAAACTGAAACTCATCAAAGATAATCATAGAAAAGTGTGCTAACATTCTAAAAATCATGGTTTAAAATTTTAATGTGAAAGAATTGAGAAATGTTTTTAAAGAGCAAGCTCCAAAGGAGTAGAGACCATTTCTATAGGCACAGAATAATAATTTGTTCAATGACATAATTTCTGTCATTTATTTGAAGAAAAGACATTTGCATTACTTTAGGGGATAGTCATAGAAATAAGTACTGAAAGTTATAGTGAGACAAATTCCAGCTATGTTTCTATAAAGAAGAAATTTCTCATGATAAGTGCTTTTTTGAGGCTTTTAAAAATATTTGGGATTACTCAACTGCAGAAGTCTCTTAATTTTAAGTGTCTACTTTTCAGTTTAAGTACTAAAAGCTGTTTTGCTAGTAGCAGAATATTCACAGGTAAATAATAAGCCATATACATGTGATATTTTTTACTGAAACTTAGACTATTATCAAAATTCATTATTTCCATGACCTCAAGGAAAGACTAAGTAATTCAATGAGTGCCTAGGCTCAGTAGTTGTGAGTGCAGGCCTAGTTGCTCCATGGCATGTTGGATCTTAGTTCCTGACCAGGAATGGGACCCGCATTCCCTGTATTGCAAGGCGAATACTTAACCACTGAAACTGCAGGGAAATCCCATAGTTTTTCCTATTTTTAATGTAAAATGGCCAAAAAGAAAAAGGACCACAACTGGAGGAAAGCTTTATGTTTGGGTTGGAGAGTGATTATGGATAACATGCATAGTGTATATGTGTGTGTGTGTGTGTGTGTGTGTGTGTGCGTGCACGTGTGCACACACACACACACGCTCGTTGCAGTCCAACTCTTTGCAACCCCATGGACTGTAGCCCACCAGGCTCCTTTGTCCATGGAATTTTCCAGGCAAGCATAATGAGGCAGGTTGCCATTTCTTCCTCTGTGGGATCTTCTTGGCCCAGGGATTGAACCTGCTTCTCTTGTGTCTCCTGCATTGGCAGGTGGGTTCTTTACCACTGTACCACCTGGGAAGCCCAAAATGCACAGTATACTTTGCTTATTGAGAGAAAAATATGTTTTGGTGACATACCAACAATTATTAGATTTTGTTTTTAGTTTCCTTTATTATGGGTAAATCCTTTGAAGTATTGGGTATATCAGGAAATTGTATATGGGATATTGTTAATGGAGCTTCATTTTACCTTTCAGAAGAACTGAATTTAGAGAAGCTAAATTACATGCTTTAAGCATGTAATGGATCTTGATAGTCACCAAGGGAACATATTTTTGTCTTGCTTGTTTTAAAATAAGTGGCCTATCTCTTTTTTCTTTGATGGTCAGTTTATTTCTTAAATATATATCAAACCAAATTGATTTTGTTGAGAGTTAACCTCATTATCCAGTTCATTTAAGAGAATATCTGTAAAATGCAAGTTAAAAAATTACTTGAAATTTAAGCCAAAACTATTGATGCTGACATATATATATATTATTAAATTTTGAAGCACGTTTAAAAATCTACAGATTAGAGAACAGATATTTATACATGAAAGACAAGCCCAGAGATCTGATTTTTTGGAGTGATAAAACTTTTCATCTTAGAAGTTACAATATTATACATTGAAACGTGTTATATATTTTATGTATGTGTGTATGTGTGTGTACATACACACACACACATATATATATATATATTTGGTGTAGAAGGGTTATAGACTCATTTTGTAAGGACATATTATATAATAACTTAGAAATATCTTTTTTGATCAAGTGAGTATAAACTCAGGGTTCAAGGCAGCTTAAAGTTTTGTGGTGGGTGTATTTCTAAACACAATATATACTAAAAACTGTCATGGTAAATATAAAATATGAACAAGACTCTTGAAAGAATTAGAGTGAAAGTTTATAGTATTATAGTATGTATTTCTCAAAATGACTGTATTGCATGATCACTGCTTCAGTGTTTACAGTTAGTTGAAGGCCCAGCTTGCCTATCTGAATGGTGAAATTTTGATATTTTTGCTTAGCTTGTGTTTTAGAAAAGGCAGTTCTGAATCCCTTGTCTACTTTCATAGACTAAGAAAGGCTTCTTGAGGCTATACAGAAGCAACAGAACAGAATTTATAACTATGATTTTCAGAGTAATACTGTGTCTCAAGGAGTGATACAAATAACTGACTCATTTTCTTTCTAGTTGTGTGATAGGATGGCAATCTTTTGCTTAAAGTTTCTCCATGTAAAAAATGGATATATCACGAATACTATCTATCTTTTTGTGAATGAAAATAATTTATAGGATGTGTAAGAGTACTTTGTAAGTGTATAATTTTCTGCAAAGGCTCAGTAATTAACAGAATAGCTCATTTAAAAATATAAATCGAGCATCTTAGATGGGGGAAGAATTCCAGGAAATAAACTAGGCAAGTGCCACGGTGTCACCGTTCTAGGCAGATTGTTTAGCTGCGGCGAGGTATGGTAGTTTTAGCAACTTCTTGAAGCATAAACCTGGCAGACACCAGGTTGCCCTTAGAGCTGACCTTGCCTGGTGACAAGATCTCTGACTTGAAGTCCTATGCAGTTACTCAGTGTGAGTCACTCTGCGAATAAAGGACATGAGGTTTTCAAGAAGCTTTTGGTTTAGTAGGGAAAGCCAGGGTTAAATAAATCTTGATAATTAATATCTTGCATGGAATTGACAAGTGTGCAGGGCAAGTGCAAGCTGCTCAGAGCACACAGTAGGAACACAGAAGCTCTTTCCATGTGGATTAAGAGTTGGTTGGCAAAACCTTTCCAGGGATGTGCCTTGTATTTAGCTCTCTGCTACTGGGCACAAGTTTGTGATGGGAAAGGGGCATAGGCTCCAAGGAGGTAACACTATATCAGAAAAATTCCAAAACAGATTACTTAAGAATTTTTGTTTATTTTATTTCTATCATTCGTTGACTGTTATCTCTCTTCAGTCTGTATTTTATCATGTGTCCTCCCATCCTACCTTCCAGGTTTTTACAGTTTCTTATGCACGATAAAGTCCTGAGTTTAGCTTCCAAGTTTCCCCACAATCTGACACTTACTCATAAATCTTAAAATTCAATCAAAGAGAAGCACTCTCTAGACAGGATGGTATTTGAGATTTCTTGTATGTGAATTTTGGTCTTCACATATCTGAGCCTGTAAAAATAATTTAAGATGTAACCAAAATCCTATCTTCTTCATAAATTTTCTGATTCCACTCTTTGGAAGAAGACCTTCTTTCCAGAGAAAAAGATTTATTGTCTATAATGTTAATTTGTTGCTCACTCCATGTGATATTTTCTGGGATTTCACTCACAGAAAATATTCAAATTATAGAATTATTTAATCTGAAAAGAAAGCATGACTACTTCAAAAATAAGTGAGAAAGTTATTTATAGGCCATAATTATATTTTGAGCTCGTGAGTCTTAATACCATAAAGTTTTCACATACTTTTTATCCCTGCTCTGCCTCAAACTCATTCTGAAGAATACAACACATCTATCTTATAGCTTGAGAATTTTTTTTAACAGTTCTGATTTTAACATTATAAAATTGTGCCTAAGATATTATACTTTTCTGTAGCTTATATTTGGTTCTCTAGCTAGTTTTTCACAAGCCTATTAGATAAGAACTTTTATGCCTTCTGTCCTGTCTTCCTTGTCTTTTCCCTTGCTTTTTCTCTCTGTTTTCCCACCCTTCATTCTTCTTTTCCTTCTCATCCCTTCGTGTTTATTCAGTAAATGTTAAAATACACATGCATTTAGGGAGGATGTGACTAGAAAAGGACTGGCTTCCATTAAACAGTCTAAGAGAAAGAACTACCAGGATACACCATGGACACCTTGTGGAGGTAATATAGTTAGATTTCAAGAGATTCTAGAGTTAGAATCAGGAAGATGTTTACTTACCAAAAATAGCTACTCGATTTCTTTTTTTTCTCCCTGTAAGAAAAACATATTCTCTTACCTCCAGTTGTCTTTTTTGTATCTGCCCCAATTTCTCCTTTTCTTTGTAAATCTGTCTCAACTAGCTTTTTATCCCACATAACACAAAAAATCACAGCACATCTTTCTTTCTCTGAGAAGCATGATCTAGATTCAGAACCACAACCAACTGATGGGTATATTTGTATTTCAGAGTCCAAATTCTGGAGAGAAAGAGAGAGAGAGAGGTGAGTTTGCTCAGTTCATGAGTTAGGTCTCCACTCTTAATTCAAACAGAAGAGGGTGAAGGATTATGAAGGACAAACTTGTCAGGTGATGCTACTCCTTCTGGCTAGACTCATGGCAGTATGGAGATAGTTCATCCGATAAGAGAGCATCCTGAACCTGTCAACCGTATTTGTCACATGTAGGCGTTAGGACTACCAAAGGGTGACATTTCAGGAGACAAAAGTTGAGCTAGAATAAAGGAATGAAATTAAAAAAGAAATAAAGAGTATAGAGCTTCATAAGTACATCAGCTGCTGCTGCTGCTAAGTTGCTTCAGTCATGTCAGACTCTGTGCGACCCCATAGACGGCAGCCTACCAGGCTCCCCTGTCCCTGGGATTCTCCAGGCAAGAACGCTGGAGTGGGTTGCCATTTCCTTCTCCAATGTGTGGAAGTGAAAAGTGAAAGTGAAGTTGCTCAGTCGTGTCTGACTCCTAGTGACCCCATGGATTGCAGCCTACCAGGCTCCTCTGTCCATGAGATTTTTCAGGCAAGAATTCTGGAGTGGAGTGCTATTGCCTTCTCCAAGTACATCAACAAATTTAAACTATTATTGACACATTAAATGAAAATACAATTTAAGAAGAATAAAAGTGCAATACAATTTTAAGTGAAATATTTTTTGAATTATTTTCTTTTAAAACTAACAAAGATGGATTAGATGTTTCAAGATAATTCCTTCAGCTATTTAATGAAATAATACATCATATGTGTATATATATATATATATATATAATGTGTGTGTGTATATATATATGCCTACATATTTTATTTTCTGTGCTAGATTTTAAGGAGATAATAGTGAAAATATTGTAGATGATTTCTTCAAGTAGTACTGTTATTAGGGGAAACAGACAAGTGAACAGAAAATTGCAATGCATTACAAGTTATGTGAAAGAACAGGTTGATTGTGGGAGTGCATAAGGAGCAATTATCTTCAGAGTCTGGGAAAGCTTGCTGAAAGATATTGCATGTACGTTGAAACCTTAAGAATGAGTAGGAATTAGTCAGAGAAAGAGGGAGGGAAAAGAATTGCAGGCAGAGGAACTGCATGTGTAAAGTCCCTAAGACTAGAGAGACCATGTTTGGTTTCAGTTCAGTTCAGTTCAGTCGCTGAGTCGTGTCCGACTCTTTGCGACCCCATGAATCGCAGCACGCCAGGCCTCCCTGTCCATCACCAACTCCCGGAGTTCACTCAGACTCCCATCCATTGAGTCCGTGATGCCATCCAGCCATCTCATCGTCTGTTGTCCCCTTCTCCTCCTGCCCCCAATCCCTCCCAGCATCAGAGTCTTTTTCAATGAGTCAACTCTTTGCATGAGGTGGCCAAAGTACTGGAGCTTCAGCTTTAGCATCATTGCTTCCAAAGAAATCCCAGGGCTGATCTCCTTCAGAATGGACTGGTTGGATCTTCTTGCAGTCCAAGGGACCCTCAAGAGTCTTCTCCAACACCACAGTTCAAATGCATCAATTCCTCGGCGCTCAGCCTTCTTCACAGTCCAACTCTCACATCCATACATGACCACAGGAAAAACCATAGCCTTGACTAGACGGACCTTTGTTGGCAAAGTAATGTCTCTGCTTTTGAATGTACTATCTAGGTTGGTCATAACTTTCCTTCCAAGGAGTAAGCGTCTTTTAATTTCATGGCTTCAATCACCATCTGCAGTGATTTTGGAGCCCCAAAATATAAAGTCTGACACTGTTTCCACTGTTTCCCCATCTATTTCCCATGAAGTGGTAGGACCGGATGCCATGATCTTTGTTTTCTGAATGTTGAGCTTTAAGCCAACTTTTTCACTCTCCTCTTTCACTTTCATCAAGAGGCTTTTTAGTTCCTCTTCACTTTCTGCCATAAGGGTGGTGTCATCTGCATATCTGAGGTTATTGATATTTCTCCCGGCAATCTTGATTCCAGCTTGTGCTTCTTCCAGGCCAGCGTTTCTCATGATGTACTCTGCATATAAGTTAAATAAACAGGGTGACAATATAACAGGCTTGACATACTCCTTTTCCTATTTGGAACCAGTCTGTTGTTCTATGTCCAGTTCTAACTGTTGCTTCCTGACCTGCATACAAATTTCTCAAGAGGCAGGTCAGGTGGTCTGGTATTCCCATCTCTTTCAGAATTTTCCACAATTTACTGTGATCCACACAGTCAAAGGCTTTGGCATAGTCAATAAAGCAGAAATAGATGTTTTTCTGGAACTCTCTTGCTTTTTTGATGATCAAGCGGATATTGGCAATTTGATCTCTGGTTCCTCTGCCTTTTCTAAAACCAGCTTGAACATCAGGGAGTTCACGGTTCACGTATTGCTGAAGCCTGACTTGGAGAATTTTGAGCGTGACTTTACTAGCGTGTGAGATGAGTGCAATTGTGCGGTAGTTTGAGCATTCTTTTGCATTTCCTTTCTTTGGAATTGGAATGAAAACTGACCTTTTCCAGTCCTGTGGCCACTGCTGAGTTTTCCAAATGTGCTGGCATGTTGAGTGCAGCACTTTGGAATTTAAAGATATTGACAAGTCTGAAACATGAAGAAGCAGCAAGGGATGTGGCTTGAGAGAGGAGTCACAGATCAGGAAGTACCTGGTAAGACATGGTAGAGTTTACAGGGTGGAAAGTTACAACTCTATAGAGCCCTTATAGCATTTTATTCAGGGGCAGAACATGATCAGATTTGCCATTTGTAAAGAAGGAAAACTGTTCAGCATGGCAAAAACTGGAAAAAAGCAACTTGAATTTGAGTGTTCTCCTGTAGGGTTATCTGAGTTTATAAAATAAGTTTACAGTGGAAATGGAGAGAAGTAGAGGGGTCAAGAAGTATTTTGAAATAAAATATGTAGAACTTGTTGGTTGTAGAGTGTAATGAAGACAGAATTGTTCCCTATGACTCTCAGGTTTCCATTTGAGGATACTGTCTGAATTGTGGCATCATTCACTAATATAGAAACCCTGAAAGAAGAAAAGCAGGCTCCTTGGAAAAGGAAAACAATAATTAGAGTACTGAATAGGTAAAACCTCAAGAAACTGAAAGGCACGTAAAAGTGTCCTGTGGAAAGTCATTGTTTGCTGTCAATTTTTAGTAACAATTTCTTATTTGTAAGATACAGTTTAGTCCTGATAAGAATATGTTAAATACCTTGTAACTTTCTGACTTTAATCTAGCCACATCCCACCCCTCCATTGAGTTTTCTAAAACACGTTTCTGATTATGTTACTTACCATTCAATATCTTTGAAAGTGAAAGTGAAACTGAAGTCGCTCAGTTGTATCAGACTCTTTGCGACCCCTTGGACTGTAGCCCTCCAGGCTCCTCTGTCCATGGGATTTTCCTGGCAAGAATACTGGAGTGGGATGTCATTTCCTTCTCCAGGAGATCTTCCTGACCCAGGGATTGAACCTGCATCTCCCGCATTGTAGGCAGACGCTTTACTGTTTGAGCCACAAGGAAGTCGTTTAATAAATATTGCTGCTAAATGAAAAATAAGTAGTTTATTTATTATTATTGTTTTGCTACCATTTTATAAATAGAAGATACTAAAATTTTTTTAATGATTCCTAGTTTTCTTTAAATTTACTTATTAAGTGCTTATAATATGTAACACACTACTGATAAACAGAAAGGAAAGTAGAATGAGGTGATGATCTTCAGTAGAGTTTAAATCTGTATAACATTCAGTTTAATTTTACATAATTGTGTATCACAAGAATGAAGTAGAAATAATCAAAATAAAGAGTGCCTTGAAAGTGCTGTCATTCAATAGAGCCTCAGAAACCCAGAAATGTTAAGGAATTAATAAGAAAATAAAGATTAACCATGTGGGTATTGAAGATACTGAAAATATGAAAAAAAAAACTAGATTCTCATTTATCTAGTGATGAAAAAGGTCATTCATTATTTTTGTGAGGGCAATTTCAGAAGATCAGTGAGTCCCTAAGTCAATCATGAGAATATCATGGAGAGAAATGAAGACAGCAACCATAGTCTACATTCAATTGCCTTTTATATAAATGGATGAAGTTGATGGATAAAAGCTGGAAATAAAACTGATTGATGTGTATGTGTGTCCCTGTGTGTATATACATGTATGAGTGCATATATATATATATATCATTGTGAAGCTTATAAAGAATTCAGACAATTGGGATCTTCAGAGAGAATATTGTGACAGTGTTATAAATTAAAAATAATATTCAGTATCCTATGTTCTTGAGTTGGAATAATTAATATTGGGAAAATGACCATACTACTGAAAGCAATCAGTCAGTTTAATGCAATCCGTATCAAATTAGTCATGGCATTTTTCACAGAACTGAACAAATAATTCTAAAATTTATATGGAACCACAAAATTGCCTTGGCAATTCTGAGGGAAAAGAATAAAGCTGAAGGCACAACCTTCCTGGGCTTCGGATACTACTATAAAGCCACAGCAACCAAAACAGTATGGTATTGGTGCAAAAACAGACATGTGGGTCAATGGAACAGAACGGACATCCCCAAAAGAAACCCACCCATCTACAGTCACTTAATCTTCAACAAAGGAGGCAAGGATACACATTGGCAAAACAAGTCTCTTCAAGTAGTGTTGGGAAAGTTGGGCAGCTGTATATAAATAAATGAAGTTAGGGCACTCCCTCACACCATACACAAAAATAAAAATGACTTAAAGTCTTAAATATAAGACAAGACCCCCAAAACTCCTGGAAGAGAATATAGGCAAAATATTTTCTGACATAAATTGTAGCAATGTTTACTTGGGTCAGTCTCCCAAAGCAAAACAAATAAACACATGGCACCTAATAAAAATTATAAGCTTATGTATAGCAAATGAATCCACAAACAAAACAAAAAGACAACCTACAGAATAGGAGAAAATATTTGCAAATTATGCTACTGACAAGGGCTTAATTTTCAAAATACAAGAATAGCTCAAGCAGTTCAATATCAGAAAAACAACACCCTCCTCTCCAAATAAACAGAAGACTTAAATAGACATTTCTCCAAAGAGACATACCGGTGGTCAACAGACACATGAAAAGGTGCTCAATATCACTAATTATTAGAGAAATGCAAATTAAAATTATATTGAGGTATCACCTTATACCAGTTAGAATGACCATCATCAAAAGTCTGCAAATAACAAATGCTGGAGAAAGTGTGGAGAAAAAGAAGCCCTTCTACACTCTTGGTGGGAATATAAATTGATGCAGTCATCATGGAGAACAGTAGGGAGATCCTTTAAGAAACTGAAAATAGAGTTACCCTATAATCCAGTATTCCACTCCTGGGCATATATCCAGAAAGAATGAAAACTCTAGTTTAAAAAGATACATACACCCTTTTGTTCATAGCAGTACTATTTACAGTAGCTAAGATAGGCAAGCAGCCTAAGTATCTATTGACAGTTGAGTGGATAAAGAAGATATGGAGCATAAATACAATGGAATATTTCTCAGCCATAAAAAAGAGTGCAGTAATACCATTTGCAGCAACATGGATGGACTTGGAGATTATCACACTAAATGGATTAAGTCAAAGACAAATATCACATGATAGCATTTATATGTGGAATGAAAAAAAATATGTGTGTGTTAGTTGCTCAGTTGTGTCTGACTCTTTGTGACCCCATGGATGTAGCTACCCAGGTTCCTCTGTCTGTGGAATTCTTCAGGCATGAATACTGGAGTGGGTTGCCATTCCCTTCTCCAGGGAATCTTCCCAACCCAGGGACTGAACCTGGGTCTCCTATGTTGAGGGCAGATTCTGATAAAAAGAAGATATAAATGAAATTATTTCCAAACAGAAACAGATTCATACATATAGAAAACAAGCTCTTAGTTATCAAAGGAGAAGGGGAGGGATAAATTAGGAGCTTGGGATTAACAGGTACACAATACTGTGTTTAAAATAGATAAATGACAAGATCCCACTCTACAGCACAGGCAACTATATTCATTGTCTTATAATAACCTATAATGAAAGGAATCTGAAAAAGTATATATCTATGTACATCTATAGCTTATATGAGTAAATACATATTAAAAGAGTTTTGGACAATTTCATAGATGTGGAAAGACCATACAATAGAGTTCAAGACTGCCAAAGCAATCAGGACTTGAGGGAGCAAGGTCCTAGATAAATGGCAGATACAACCAAGGGTCCAATGTTCACCAGCTTTCTCTCTTGAGAAGTTTGTGGGATTCTTAAGTTTCACAAGGTAAAACAAGCAGAAAGACTCTAAAAAGCGGAGAGCCAAATTAAAATTCCAAGGAGACAAAAAGCATAGATCCAGAATTGCCAATGAAGAAAGGTCATTCTAAATAACCTAGGTTTTTAGATCTGAAGGGCTAGGTTCTAATCATAGTCATTAATTAGAGGTAGAGAATCAACGTTACAAAAACTGCAGCCCAACCCTGAGTCATGCACAGACAAGGAAAAAAAATACTGTTAGCAGAGAGAGAAAAAAAGCCATAAATTTTAGAAGAGTAAAATAAGACTGAGGACTACATTTTCAAGCAAAATGAAAGCAATCAGAAAATGATGGAATGGCATTTTAAAAATTGTGAAAGAAGACAGCTGTTTACTTGGAGTTTTAGAAACTAGTCAAACCATCCTTCAAAGGTGAAGATACAAGTAAATATTTCCTGATAAAAATGGGAGAATTTTTCCAATACAAATTAAATTTTATACATTGAATAATACTAAGGGGCATTCTTAAGGTTAAGGAAAATGCTGGGAGATGGAAATACAAATACACATGAAAAAGTTAGACCCCTGAAAGGGCAAACATGTGAGTCAGTATGAATGAATATTCACTGCACAAAAACGTAGCAAAAATGCATTCCTACACTAGCACTAGAACAGGTAGGTCTGTGGAGTGAAAGTGAATCTTGTAATCTCTAGGACAGTCTTTCTCACTGTTTTTATCCTAGGAAAACCCAAATGGAATAATAATTTTGGGGTCTCAGGAAAGTTCTACATAACAGTTGTCATAACTATATTTCACAGCACATTAGTATGATCAGTTAAGTTGTAGATATAATGATGTAATATTATTTTCAATGCTGTTTTTAACAGAAAATGGCATTTTCTGTCTATTTTTTCACTATTAGCCTTTTCTTTTTGTGTTATTTTTTTCCACAAAAGGAAATTCAACAGCGTAAGTAAAAAAAAAATTTAGTTTCCCCTTTAAAAAGTTATAATTGACTTTTATCTAAGAATGTTTATACAAAGTAGAAGATATGGTGCATAGCATGTGGTGTGCATAAGAATGGTTTTTCCTCCTATTTAAAAATAAAAATATTTTTTTACTCAACTTTCTCTTAAAAATTAGATATTTACATTTAGCTAACTTTTCTTAAAATTAATTTTCATTCTTCACAGATTTTAGATCAGATAATTTTACATATATATATATATATATAGTTTATAAACTAACTAAAACCATCAAGCCAAGAATACAGAAAATTATATAAGCACAAGGAAGGCTAAATACACATGAAAATTACATTCTAAGCACATTATCCTGATACACACTTAAAGGCAAAGACAAAAAATATTATTAGTAGAGAGAAAAAAGACATTGATGTGCTTTTCTCTTAGGCATTGTATTGTTGGGTCTTATCTTTGTAACCAATCTGATAATGTCTGCATTTTAAGTGGACTTTTAATGTTATCATACATTTAATGTGATTAGTGATATGAATAGGTTATAATCTAGGAGCTTCCCTCATAGCTCAGTTGGCAAATAGTCTGCCTGCAATCCAGGAGACCTGGATTGATTCCTGTGTTGGAAAGATCCTCTGGAGAAGGAAATAGCAACCCACTCCAGTATTCTTGCCTGGGGAATCCCCATGGACAGAGGAGCCTGGTGGACCATAGTCCATGGGGTCTCAAGAATTGCACGTGATTTAGTGACTAAACCACCATCACCTAGATTTTTATCTACAGTCATGTTATTTCTTTTCTATTTGTCCCTTCTGTTCTTTGTCATTTCTTCCCTTATTTTCTATCTTCTATTGTTCAATTATCTCTTATGATTTGTTTCATCTCCTTTTGGCTCATTTCAGTGAACGAATATTTTAGTGTTTGTTTATACTAAAACAATCACTCAAATAACAGAACAATTATAGCAGTGTTTGTTGTGTTATCTGAATGATTGCTTAAGTGTTAATAGTGTGTATTTTTGATTTATCACATTTTACCTCCAATTACTATTATACTACCTCATGTATAGGGCTTCCCTAGTGGCTCAGACAGTGAAAAATCCACCTGCAGTGCAGGAGATCCAGGTTCAATCCCTGGGCTGGGATGATTCCCTGAGGAAGGGAAGGGCTATGCACTCCAGTATTCTTGCCTGGAGAATTCCATGGACTGAAGAGCCTGGCAATTTACAATCTATGGCTTGCAAAGAATTGAACATGACTGAGCAACTAACACTTTCATGTGTAGTAAAGTAACTTTAAAACATTATACATTTACTTTTCCTCTCCTGGTCTTTGTGCTATTATTGTCTTATGTTTTGTGTTTATATATGTTATTAAACTCCTAGATACATTGTTCTAATTTTTTATTTAAACAACTAATTATCCTTGGAAGAGATTTAACTAATGAAAAGTTTTACATTTATCCACATATTTACAATTTCTGGTGGCCTTAATTTTTTTTGTTGACCTAAGTTTCAATCTGGTAATATTTTTTTTTTCTGACTGAAGGACCTACCGTAATGTTTCTTCCCGTGCAGATCTAGTAACGAGGAACTATTTCACATGTTATGTATCTTAAAAAGTTATTATGATGTCTTCATATTTGGAACATATTTTGACTGGGTAAGAAATTACAGGCCAAATCTCTCCCAGTACTTAAAGATGTTGCTCCACTGTTTATATCACACTGACTGATTGATACTTGTATCTTAGTAAAGATGAATTTCAAATGACTTAGTGGTGCTAGTTGAAATTGGCTATTATTTGACATCAGTCTGAAGAAGTTTTCTTGTCTGTTTGTAGAGGCAAGTTTGCATTCAGGGGCACTTTCCCAAAAGGGATAAAACATGAAGTAGTGATGAAAGGAGAAAACTGTCTAGCCAACTATACTGACTTATTTAATTTTTATGGCAATAAATAACACACGATCTATTTTTTTTTTTCAGGAAGAAATTTTAGTGGTCAATGTCCAAATTCAAGGAGACTTAGAAAAGAGATATTTTGTTGGAAGTTTAGAAAAATGACAGTATTTTTCAATATAAATTTTGTAAACTTATTTCAAATAAAGTTGCATATTATACATTCAGTCAATGTGAGCATTTGGGAGTTGTTCACAAAACCTGCACAGATGCTTTCTAAGTGTGAAAGAAAAAAAAATAGATACACTAAAGTTTGTTGAACTTTAGGCAATAAGATTAATTGTTTTGCACTTTTACTTCAAGAGAGACAACTCATTTGTTGCTTTATTTTGCTTCTAGAATGTAATTTATCTTGTGCCAAAGAGAGCCAACAGGGAATCCAAATCAGACAATGAATGTAGAAAACTTGGTTTTCTACCCAAATACAACTAAAATGATGGCAAGAATACAAAAAACATTTTTAATAAACCCATAAGGCAAAAGATAATTAGAGTGAGGGGATAAAATAGCAGGTAATGGAGATCAACCTGATATTTTAAAATATAACTAAAACAACCTAGACAGTGTATTCAAAAGCAGAGACATTACTTTGCCAACAAAGGTCCATCTAGTCAAGGATATGGTTTTTCCAGTGGTCATGTATGGGTTTGAAAGTTGGACTGTGAAGAAAACTGAGCGCCAAAGAATTGATGCTTTTGATCTGTGGTGTTGGAGAAGACTCTTGAGAGTGCCTTGGACTGCAAGGAGATCCAACCAGTCCATTCTGAAGGAGATGGGTCCTGGGTATTCTTTGGAAGGACTGATGTTGAAGCTGAAACTCCAATACTTTGGCCACCTCATGCGAAGAGTTGACTCATTGGAAAAGACTCTGATGCTGGGGGGGATTGGGGGCAGGAGGAGAAGGGGACGACAGATGATGAGATGGCTGGATGGCATCACTGACTCAATGGACGCGAGTCTGAGTGAACTCCGGGAGTTGGTGATGGACAGGGAGGCCTGGCGTGCTGAGATTCATGGGGTTGCAAAGAGTAGGACATGACTGAGCGACTGAACTGAACTGAAAACATGCAAGTGGCAACTCCCCCAGCAAACTAGAAAAACCTGAAGTTTTAGTTAATATTTTGTTCAGTTCAGTTCAGTTCAGTCACTCAGTCGTGTCCGACTCTTTGCGACCCCATGAATCGCAGCACGCCAGGTCTCCCTGTCCATCACCAACTCCCAGAGTTCACTCAGACTTGCGTCCATCGAGTCAGTGAGGCCATCCAGCTAGCACATCTTCTGTCGTCCCCTTCTCCTCCTGCCCCCAATCCCTCCCAACATCAGAGTCTTTTCCAATGAATCAAGAAATAATCATATTTGTCCCACAGGATCTTGGGATTTGCAGCAATGGCAAATTGGATACTGGGATACAGTGATGGGAGGGTGGGTAGAAGCAAAGAAGGTTGGAAGTTGGTAATCCAAAGCAATTAAGTGACTTGTTCTATTTCTCTGCTCCAAACAACTGACAGACTACTACTCCCTCTCCAACTGTAGCCTAGATCTGTATGCTTATTCTTCTGGGAAAATGAACCAGAACGACTTTGGATTTAGGGATAGCAGGCACTGTTGAACAAAATGGTACTATACTCAGGCCATGGGTTTGTATCTCCATGGGTTAAGAGTGAAAGATTCCTTTGCAGAAATTGGTAAAACCAAGAGAAACACTGCACTTTGAAGCCCTTCAGCTAATAAACTCTCCTCATGTAAAGTAGGATTTTAATCAACTTTGAAAGTGTTAGTCCTTCAGTCGTATCCGACTGTTTGGGACTCCATGGACTGTAGCCCACCAGGCTCCTCTGTTCATAGAATTCTCTAGGCAAGGAATACTAGAGTGGGTTGCCATTTCCTTCTCCAGGGGATCTTCCTAAACCAGAGATCGAACCCAGGTCTCCTGCATTTCAAGCAGATTCTTTACTGTCTGAGCTGTGAGGGAAGCCCCTATGGAGGAGAATGGGGTAGCCTATTTATGGGGTAGATATTTAAGAACATCTCTTACATGGGAGACAGAGACCAAAACAAGAACTCATAGGAGGCTGAAACAATTCAGGAGATTAAATCAACCCCAACAGATATAAGATCCACAGATGAGAGAATATATTGTTATCCTTGAATTAAAAAGTCTACAATGTAAAAGGAATAATCGGAGAACAAAAAAGAGCTCTTGAAAGTAAAAATGTTGTAATAAAGATATAAAAGATAAATATATAAGAGTTAGAATATTAAGAGCTTGAAGAAATTACCAGGAAAGTAAATAAAAGTCAAAGAGAATGTTGGTGCATACATGATCATGTAATTTACAAAAAAAGGGCATCACTGCAAACCTGCTCGTTAAAAATGGGCTTAGGAAATTATGTCTTTCATTGAAATGAAAAAAAATTCATTTTCAGGTGAAAAAAACTCAACTCCTTACTGTACACTCTGCACCAAAATTAATTTGACATGGATCATAGACCTAAATGTAAGCAATACAACATGAATACAATATTAAGAGTTTTGGGGGGGAAATTTAGGAAAGTATATTCATAAGTTGGATAATCAAAAATTTCATAAATAGAATATAAAGCACTAACCATTAAGCTATGTATAAAACTGAAAACTGAAATTCACTAAAATTATTAAATTCTGTTCAGTTTGCAATGTTTTTCAGTAAAAGATATGTATGATAAAGTTTATAGTAGCTTTGTTCATAACAACCCAAGACTAGAAATAACCTCAATGTCCAACAGTGGTTGAATGAATAAATAAAAGGCTTTATATTCATATATAATCAAGTGTAACACAAAAGTACTTTGTTATGTGCTGTGGTATTGATGCATTTCATCAATACATGTCTGAGTAAAAGAATTCAGACACAAAGGAGGATATGATTCTCTTCATATGTTGTTCAAAAGTGGTTCAAATGTATTCTTTTTAATGGCTGAGTAATACTCCATTGTGTATATGTACCACAGCTTTCTTATCCATTCATCTGCTGATGGACATCGAGGTTGTTTCCATGTCCTGGCTGTTATAAACAGTGCTGTGATGAACATTGGGGTACATATGTCTCTTTCTATTCTGGTTTCCTCAGTGTGTATGCCCAGCAGTGGGATTGCTGGGTCATAAGGCAGTTCTATTTGCAATTTTTTAAGGAATCTCCACACTGTTCTCCTTAGTGGCTGTACTAGTTTGCATTCCCACCAACAGTGCAAGAGGGTTCCCTTTTCTCCACACCCTCTCTAGCATTTATTGCTTGCAGACTTTTGGATCGCAGCCATTCTGACTGGTGTGAAGTGGTACCTCATTGTGGTCTTGATTTGCATTTCTCTAATAATGAGTGATCAGTTCTGATGAGATGGATGAAACTGGAGCCGATTATACAGAGTGAAGTAAGCCAGAAAGAAAAACACCAATACAGTATAATAACACATATATATGGAATTTAGAAAGATGGCAATGATGACCCTGTATGCGAGACAGCAAAAGAGACACAGATGTGTAGAGTGGACTTTTGGACTCTGAGGGAGAGGGTGGGATGATTTGGGAGAATGGCATTGAAACATGTGTACTATCATGTAAGAAATGAATCGCCAGTCTATGCTTGATGCAGGATACAGGATGATTGGGGCTGGTGCACGGGGATGATCCAAAGGGATGATAAGAGGTGGGAGGTGGAAGGGGGGTTCATGTTTGGGAACTCATGTACACCCGTGGTGGATTCATATCAAAGTATGGCAAAACCAATGCAGTATTGTAAAGTAAAATAAAGTAAAAATAAAAAGTGGCATAATTAATCTGTGATGATAGAGGTCAGATTAAATGTTACCTTTGGGAGTATTGACTGAAGGAGGACAGGATGAAGTCTTTGGGGGTGTTGGGGATATTCTTGATTTGGATCATGATGCATGGGTATATAGTGTTAGTCGCTCAGTCATGTCCAACTATTTGAGACCCAACAGACTGTAGCCCGCCAGGCTCCTCTGTCCATGGAGTTCTCCAGGCAAGAATACTAGAGTGGGTTGCCATTCCCTTCTCCAGTCATAGGTATATACATATGCAGTGATTCATCAATATATGTACTTAAATTGTATATACTTTAATCTCATATAAGATGAGTCTCATAAGTAAAAAGGAAAAGAGAGAAGCATAATAGAGTATCCTTCTAGGAGACTTGTTATAGTACACAGGTTTGTTCTTTAGTATTCTGGTTGTCTTCCTTTCAAGGACCTTGTGAGGTTACACTTTCCCACTCTTTTGCAGTTAGGCATAAATATGTTGCTTTCTGTATCTGATAAAGTGTGAATACAAATGCAAGTTTCTTCTGGGTGGAGGTTTTTAAAGTCATCATATGACTTGTCATGTTGCCTTTTCTTTGCTGCAGGCTTGAGATCCTTTGGAGAGTGGAGACTCTGTCACCGTAACCTCTGTGTAAAGTCAGCATGGAACAAAGCCCTCAGCTGGTTTCTTCTGGACTTACAGTGTCAATGAGAAACAAACCTTTGCGGTATTATTAAACCATTGATGTTTGGGTTTGCTTTTTACTGCAGTACAACTTGTTTTGACTCATGCTAGGGTGCAACATTCAGAAGGAGAGCCAATGGTCAAAGAAATAAGGGAAAGCATTTTCTAGAATTGATGGACTTTAATTTCAGGTTTGAAAGCCCCTCCTAGAACTAAGTACAATAAATGAATGAAACACGACCCACATAATTCCTGCCACTGTGACATTTTAGAATATAGGAGTAAAGAGACTGTCCTAACGTTTCACAGAGCAGTGTACAAAAGGATCACAGACAAAGATTTAGGAATTACGTGAGACACGGAGTTCTCAGCATCAACTCTGGAACCTAGAAGACAAACATTTTCAAAATTCTATTAAAAAACATTTACAATCTATTTTTATATATCAGCCAAGTCTATCAATCAAGTGATAAATAAAAATAAAGACATTTTTAAAGGAGCCAAAGCCTCAGAAAAATGGATCTCTAGCTTATTCATTTTTAGTAACCCAAATATTGTCCCTCCTTCTTTCTTTGTAATTCAGTTCAGTTCAGTCACTCAGTCATGTCTGACTCTTTGCAACCCTATGTAATGCAGCACGCCAGGCCTCCCTGTCCATCACCATCTCCGGGAGTCTGCCCAAACCCATGTCCATTGATCAGTGATGCCATCCAGCTATCTCATCCTCTGTCATCCCCTTCTCTTCCTACTCTCAATCTTTCCCAGAATCAGGGTCTTTTCAAATTAGTCAGCTCTCTGCATGAGGTGGCCAAAGTATTGGAGTTTCAGCTTCAACATCAGTCCTACCAATGAACACCCAGGACTGATCTCTAGGATGGACTGGTTGGATCTCCTTGCAGTCCAAGGGGCTCTCAAGAGTCTTCTCCAACACCACAGTTCAAAAGCATCAATTCTTCTGTGCTCAGCTTTCTTTATAGTCCAACTGTCACATCCATACATGATCACTGGAAAAACCATAGCCTTGACTATATGGACCTTTCTTGACAAAGTAATGTCTCTGCTTTTGAATATGCTGTCTAGGTTGGTCATAACTTTCCTTCCAAGGGGTAAGCATCTTTTAATTTCATGGCTGCAGTCACCATCTGCAGTGATTTTGGAGCTCAGAAAAATAAAGTCAGCCACTGTTTCCACTGTTTCCCCATCTATTTGCCATGAAGTGATGGAATGCCATGATCTTTGTTTTCTGAATGTTGAGCTTTAAGCCAACTTTTTCATTCTCTTCTTTCACTTTCATCAAGAGGCTCTTTAGTTCTTCACTTTCTGCCATAAGGGTGGTGTCATCTGCATATCTGAGGTTATTGATATTTCTCCTGGCAATCTTGATTCCAGGTTGTGCTTCCTCCAGCCCAGCGTTTCTCATGATGTACCCTGCATATAAGTTAAATAAGCAGGGTGACCATATACGGCCTTGATGTACTCCTTTACCTGTTTGGAATCAGTCTGTTGTTCGTGTCCAGTTCTAACTGTTGTTTCCTGACCTGCATTAAGGTTTCTCAAGAGGCAGGTCAGGTGGTCTGGTATTCCCATCTGCTACAATAAAGACCTCAATTTCCTGTCCCCTTGCAAATTGGCATGGCCTTGTGATGAAGTGCTGCTTATGGGGTTTAAGTGTAAATAGTGTGTGCAACTTCCAGGAAGAGTTAAAAGGGAGTGGACTTGCACTTCCTTTTCTCTACTGTACACATAACAATGGCAGAAACTTGGGCAGCCAGCTTTCATTGTGTCTCAGGGAATGAAAAGCATCAAGACAAAACTAGGAGATTGGAGGGTTGCTTTACCCCTGGATCACTTTTTTTTTTTTTTGCTGATAATAAGTAGACTCTTGGTTGATCCCTTCTCCTTCTGTGGAGTTTCTGTTTCTCAGAAACAAAGGAAACTCTCACTCAAAGGGATTCTGTGAAAGAGGATTGAATATGAGTGACAGGAGAGCTCCAGAACTGATAATGACAGAGAATCTTAGGTTTTGAGGGTGTGGTCTTCTAAAAGGGCTGTATCTTATTTTTTATCCTAGAGAGTCAAAATGGAATATCTGAAATTGGAACATAGAGATTTAGTAATATAGATGAATTATTTAGAAAAATGCGTTAACAATACCAGAGAGAACTTCTAAGAGTTCCAAAACGGGTTGCCTCTGGGGAGTGGGAAGCAAAGGGGAAAGGGGTGAAAATGGGTGTCACAGAGGCATGTTATTTTCCATTATGAGCCCTGGTGAGCTAAGTCAACTAAACGCTGCTCATGTATTACCTTATCATTTACTGTATTTAGAGTGATAAATAAAAAAAATTTTTTTTTTAAGAAAATAGATATATAAACCTATGATTTGTATTTTCCACTGCATCTGAATGAGAAGGGTAAGAAAGTTCTATTGTTTGTGCTAGTTGACCTACCAGGAGGTAATTTAAGGAAATGGCATTCTTAAATTGAGAGACAAAGGTCAAAGACAAGCAATGCCTTAGCTGTTAAAACGTATATCATGAGGCACGGATCCTTAACTGCGTACAGTGG
This sequence comes from Ovis canadensis, assembly GCF_042477335.2. Classification (NCBI taxonomy): domain Eukaryota; kingdom Metazoa; phylum Chordata; class Mammalia; order Artiodactyla; family Bovidae; genus Ovis; species Ovis canadensis. The sequence continues at coordinate 103,852,517 of NC_091249.1, forward strand.
CAGTCCACGGGGAGTGGGGAGGAGTGCCTTTAGTTTGTATCTGTGACTTATTGCTGTGACATGACACTATTACATTTTGGGTTTTAGCATTTTTAAAGAGGAAGTAATAGTTATGAGAGATGAAGAACTCAGAATTAAGTACTGTAGTTATACACAGAAGGGTAATTTGGTTTTGATGTATTGGCTCGAGGCTGTTAACTAATAATACCAAATTTTAAGTAGCATCTCACCAGTATGAAAAAGAGGTAGCGTCATTATTAATGTCTAAACTATAGTGTGTTTCACACAGGATTATGGTAAAGGTCAGGCCATGTTTCTCTGAATTAAAAGCTATTCTGAGCTATCGCATTCCTAATCAACTCAGACCTAAAGGTGCATAGCTCAGTTATAATGAGGCACAATGAATTTAAATAAACTGCAAGATACTGTATAGTGATTTATATGTGCACTGTGGTATCCTTTTAACTCATTAGCAATGAATGATACTATGTGTTTGCAACTGTTTTTTGCTGTATAACTATTTTTTAATCACAATATTTCTTAGTAAAAGTGCCTTATGCTCCCATTTTCTTCCTGTATGTGTAAAGTAAAAGGTGATGGGTGCTCCTGGCATATACCCAAACATGAGTCACAGCAGAAAGAAACCAACACATATCCACTCAAATAAATTTCATAAATTAACCATTTGTGACTATGCTTACATGTTTATGGTTTCATGGTATGGAATGGCCATGGAATTGAGAATAAGAATTGAAGGTTCTATGGAGGTTTCTGAATTCCACTTCAGACTTATCTTTGTGGAGGAATTTTAAAAAATCATTGACCACATTTTAACATTTGTTTAAAAAGCATCAAAATTTACCAACAAACTTTTCTGCCTAATAATTCAGTAGTTTATTTACCATCTTTCATCATCTTATGTATACCCAATAATTTTTATAAACAGATCCCTATAGCTTTCTCATATACCAGGTTTTCATACACTCTAGGGCTTTATTTTATTTAGTAAAATCCTTTTGTTGCCTTTATTTCTAGATGAAGAGAAAATCTTATGCATGGCGTGCATAATCAAACACTTAACTAAAAAGGGGAAATGATTGCATTGGTAATATTCTTTTTATAACTGGCTCAGTTATGTCTACTTTTTTTGTGGTGGTCAAAGGAGACTGGTTATAATATCCTAAAAAATTCTGTTTCTCCTAATGATCAAGAAACCTATCAGATACTCTATTTATCTTCAGTTATACTCTCCACACATGAAATAGCTTCACTACTCTTAAAATTGATTTAGTTTAATACAACCAGGTCATTGCATTAAAACAGGATTTCTGTCTTGGGGCTCAACTGCTTTTGAGTTTCACTGTCAATTATTTATCCTTCCCATTCTTTTTCTTGGTGAGTTTTTATCTAATATAGATTTGGCTTTATACTTATTAATTCTAAAATAATGGGCCAGATGTTTCTAAATATTCCTCAATATCTATTCTCTTTTCTTTCCTTTAAGAAATAGGAGTAAAGTTGCACTTAGCTAAATGGCCATCCTACTACAAACTTAGTCTTCCTTGAAGTTAGATATCATGGGCTGAATCATGTCCTCTCAAAATTCATATGTTGGCTTTCTTAACCCTCAGTACCTTGGAATGTGACTGTTGAGACTGGGCTTTTACAAAGATAATTAAGGTTAACAAGGTAATTAGCATGGGTCCTAAGCCAATATGACTGTTTTGTCCTTATTAAAAAGAGGAGACTAGGAGACAAACTTAGAGAAAAGACCACATGAAGACCCCAGAGAAGGCAGCCATCTTTAAGCTATGAAGAAAGGCCTCAGAGGAAAGCCACCCTCTGATACCTTGACCTCACACTTTTATCCTTTAGAATTGTGAGGCAAATACATTTCTGTTGTTTAAACCGCTCAATTAGTGACTCTTTGTTATGGCAACCATAGCAAACTAATACAGTGGGAGTGGCCATGGGATCGAATTTGGGTATAAGCAAAAATGATGTGTGAATTTTTTAGGTCGTTCTTTAAAAGAAAAGTTAGCATATGCTGGCTTATCTCATTTTCCTTCTCACAGGCTTGAACACAGATGTGACAGGGACTTCACTTAGAGCGTTCAAATAAGGATACTACATGGGATGTGGTGGAGCAACAATATGGAAGAAACCTGGCCCCTGAATATTCGACTTTGTGGTGAAGAGCCAGGCAGCCAGCCAGGACTACTCATATCTGAACCATTATGTAAGAGATAAGTAAACTTTTGTCTTGTTTAAGCCACTGAATTTGGGGGTCTCTATTACTATAGTTTAGCCTTTGTTGTTGTTTAGTCACTAAGTCCTGTTCGACTCTCTTGCCATCCTGTGATTGTAGCCTGCCAGCTCCACTGTCTACGACATTATTCAGGCAAGAATACTGAAGTGGGTTGCCATTTCCACCTCCAGAGGATCTTCCTGACCCAGAGATTGAACCTGTGTCTCCTACTTGGCAGGCAGATTGTTTACTACTGAGCCACCAGGGAAGGCCAGTTTAGCCCTTACCCAAACTAATAAAACATGTATTGAGTAAGTGCAGGCAGAGAACCTCTCTTCTGTTTCCACTTTAATTTTTCATTTATATTCTATACATAATAAATAATGTATATATGATAAACTATAAACATTTATAGTTTAAATATATAAATGATAACATCTATATACTATTTGATTGTATATTACATTGTCACACAACTACTATTTTCATTACAATTTTGCTGCAGTGCTAGCAGTAATATATCTAATGGGTGCTGGTCTGTCTTTCCTTTTTTGTGGAGTCATTATCCAGGTGGTCTTTATGAACTAGTATTAAACTCAGTTTTATCCTTCACAAAGATCATCTGAGGGACCAAGGACATCATATAGTCATCATTGTGCACGGGGTCTATCCACAGCCCACCCATAGCCAAGCACTTGTCTGAGGTTTTTATGATTAAGTTCTATTATTACTCTTCTTATCCATATTTTACCAAATTATGAAGCTGGAAAACATGGTGCTTTTCCCACAGGCAGGCTTATTGATGTTCCACATTTTCACCGCTAATCATGCTGTGTGGGTTTCTTTTTTTGACAGACATTGATAGCCATGGTATGTGAGTTCAGTGGGCATAATATCCACCCATTCCATCTCCTACTTATTTCTAAGTCTACTAGATGATTTATGCTAATTTTAAGAAACTTCATTGTATAGAGCTCTTTTCTTATTGTTTTTATAGTCAGACAGTCCAACTCTCTTTCTAACCTAACTTTACATAAAATTACTGCTCTTTTTTGTTATCTGTTATGTGTTGAATAGGCCTGTCTTAATGCGTCAATCCTAAAATTCACAGCAAAGGGAAAAATGATCCTCCTGGAATGAAGTAGGGCATCAAATGCTCCTAGAAGCCATTTAGAAATTCTTTCCCTTGTGACTTACATAAAAACAGCTTGCAAGCAAAGCAGCCTCACGACCACATGTTTAACTGGAGTACTAAATGGTGGGCATTTGCTTCCTCTCTAAAGAAAAGGATAAGTTTAGCTTCACTGGTGGTAATTCCATATCCCCACTCTTACATTAAGTGATTAATCCACTGGAAGCCTGTGATCTGCTTTAGAGTCCTTAGCATTGAAAGACACCCCACATGAGACCTATTCATATAAATCTGAATTCTTCTAAATAGAAAAAAAATCTGCAATTACTCTTAATTTGTTTTTCAGTTGATGGAATATCTTTGAGCATCAATTAGATTTTGAGATTACCATAATTTCTTCTAAAATGCAATACTGAGAAAGTAGAACTTGAAGGTCCTGGTACATAGGGTTTATATCTTAGTATGAAATAATACATTACATAGTCTTTTGGAACATGAAGGATCCAGGGTATCATAGGAACTGGAAAGTTGTGCTAGAGAGTAGCAGAGGGAGGAGAATGCTGAGAGTGTGGTTCTTGAAAGATTTCTACAGAGCTAATAGGTGTTATTTAGTATAACCTAAATGATTCACATAAAATGAATGCTCACAGAACCAAAATCATTAGCATTATCTGCAAAATTAGAGAATGACAATGGTGAAAAGAAATTGATTGATTTGAGGTTGAAACTAAAGCTTCCAAAAAGACATGATTAAATATGCTGTTTATTGTGATTTTGGCTTAGGCATATCTGGTTCTTATTATCTATTGGGATGAATGTGTTAGTTTCTCCCAATAGAGCTGCCACATATTTACCTTCCCATTTTTTTCTTCTTTCTCCCTTAATCTCTAAGTTTTCTACTAAATATGAAATATTTGTGTATATGTAAGTGCTGCTGTGCTATGTAATGTGCTCAATAGTGTCTCTTGCCACCCCATGGACCGCAGCAAGCTAGTCTCCTCTGTCCATGGAATTCTTTAGGCAAGAATACCATTTCTGTCCCCAGGGCATCTTCCCAACCTAAGGATCAAACCTGCTTCTCCTGCATTGGCAGGCAAATTCTTTACCACTTTGCCACCCAGGAAGCCCGTATATGTTCATGTGTACATTTATTTTTAGCTTTATTGAGGTATATTTGACAAATTTGTAATATATCTAAAGTGCATAATGTCATGATTTGATATTTATATTGTATATATATCTAAAGTGCAGAATGTAATGATCTGATATATATATATATTGTATATATATGTGTGTGTGTGTATGTGTTAGTCACTTAGTCATGTCTGACTCTTTGTGACCCTATGGACTGTAGCCTACAAGGCTCCTCTGTCCATGGGATTCTCTGGGCAAGAATACTGGAGTGGGTTGCCATTTCCTTCTTCAAAAAATATATATACACATACACACACACACACACACACAAACATATGTTGTGAAAGGATTCCCACAATCTACTAAATTAATTATTTTCCTTTTTTTCTTCAAAATTCTACACACAATTGATACCATTATGCAGTATTTGTCTTTCTTTGTCTGATTGTTTCACTTTACATAATGCTCTCCAGGTTCATCCATGCTGTCACAAGTGACAGAGTTTCTTTCTTCTTTAAGACTGAATAATATTCCACTATATTTGTATGTGTGCATGTGTATAAAATACTGTTTTTCAATGCAATATGTATGTATAGACATATGTAGCTTTCATTTTTATCAGTTCATCCATCAACAAACATTTAGGTTATTTCCATACCTTGGTTACTGTGAATAATCCTGCAGTGAACGTGTGAGCACAGGTGTCTCTTTGAGATAATAATTTCTGTTGCTTTGGATATATACACGAAGTGGGATTGATCTATCATATGGTAGTACTAGTTTTAATTTCTTGAGGACCCCCATACTATCCAGAGGTGAATTATTTTTAAAGTAATGTAAGTCTTTGGAGGGAACGATGCTGAAGCTGAAACTCCAGTACTTTGGCCACCTCATGTGAAGAGTTGACTCATTGGAAAAGACTTTGATGTTGGGAGGGATTGGGGGCAGGAGGAGAAGGGGACGACAGAGGACGAGATGGCTGGATGGCATCACCGACTCGATGGACGTGAGTCTGAGTGAACTGTAGGAGTTGGTGATGGACAGGGAGGCCTGGTGTGCTGCGATTCATGGGGTCGCAAAGAGTCAGACATGACTGAGCGACTGAACTGACTGAAGTTTGTGTGATATGAAGAAATTCCATCTGATAGAAACATTAGCCTAAAAAGGGACTTGTACATATTGTATGCTAACCTAGAATGCCTTGCCCTTAGGCCTTTACCAGTCTACCTTCCCTTTGTCATTCAGATCTCACCTCACATTACCTCTTTTTTTTTAGATTTTATTTTTTAATTAATTTATATATTTTAATTGGAAGCTAATTACTTTGCAATATTGTGGTGGTTTTTGCCATACATTGACATGAGTCAGCCATGGGTGTACATCACATCACCTCTTTTTTGAGGTCTCTCTTAGTCACTCAGGGCTTCCCTGGTGGCTCATTGGTGAAGAATCTACCTGCAAGAAAGGAAAATAGGCAGGAGACACTGGCTCCATACCTGGGTTGGGAAAATCCCCTGGAGAAAGGAAATGGCAAATTCACTACCAGTATTCTTGCCTGGAAAAAATCACAGTCCATGGGGTCACAAGAGTCAGATACGACTGAGCGGCTAAACAACAACTTAGTCACCAAAGATAGGTAGCTGTCTCCTCATACTCTCCTGTTATCACAGATAGATTCTGTCCCACCAGTCTAGTTTATATTATTCTTCAGAACATTTATTGCTGCCTCGTATTATTCTTTCTCTGGTATATTTACTTCTTTATTAACTGTTTCCTTCATTAGTAAATAAGCTTCATGAAATAATGAATGTTGTTTGCTTTGTTCAGTGTTATTTTGAAAGTTCCCAAATTATTTCTGATGCACAGCACACTCATAAATTAAGGAAACCACACTAAATTCATTTTTTTCCCTGAGTATATTAACTGATTTTTCTCCCCTTTTTGTCATGAATTAGTTCACCATTATTTGAATTCCATATTTTATATTTTCACTAAGATTTTCTTTTTTCTTCTTTTCCCAATTAAGTCTTCTCAATTCTAGTTGAGGAATAAATGTTTGTTTGCAGTTCTGTTTATTTTCCATTTGTATTTGTGGCCTAGACTGTTGGGAAAATAAATGAAAACTAGAATCTGTCTTATTATGAACAATTTATTTCAAAAGTATGAAGGTTATATGAGGAACAGGGCTTTATCAAAACTTAATTTGTAGGATGAAAAGAGTTGCCAAGTTCCATCACCAACTCATATATACCGTATGAAAAGATTAGCCCCCACGAGAGGCCCTTCAAAGACATACTTTCTGGTTTTGTTTACTGCAATCTAGTTTGCTTTGTTCTGTAGGTTGCTTAATATATCATTTGGTTCTACATGTTTCTTTTTCTTGATATTTCTTTTATACTGTCAGATCCTGCCATGTCCATTCAAATCTAAAATTGTCTGAAACTATCTAAGTCACAACAAATCTGCTGTGTGAATAAAATCTTTATGGAGAGCTGTGAGGTTTCCAAGGCACATGCATAATAGAAATTCAATATCACTTCATTTGAGTACAAGCAGAACTACCAATAGCTTCATATCACAGAGACCTACAAATTTGTGCTAAGAAAAGAATGATTATGACAGAATGCCAGGCCTGTGTACAGGAGCCTGGTAATATATTCCACAGGCAGTTGTGTGGTCACCCCAGGGTGCTGGTGTTAGGAGAAAGGGGCACTCCTGAATTTACTGTAGTATTAGACCTTCTAATATAATCAAATCTGATTTTTAATAACATACTCCTCAGTATAAAATTTAAAATGAAATAGGAAAAATGACAGTCTCTCCAATCTACTTTAAAATGGAGACTCTGGCGTTAGCTTCTTTAGCTTTAGTGCTAACAAAGCAATTAGCACAAAAGTAAAGCTTATAAACAGAAAGTTTAACATGTTATCTATTTTATACTTAAAGTATTAGTAAGAAGTAATTCTCTGGACAAAAACTAAGGTAGGAAAAATATGTGTTTATGTATACAGAAGAGGCAGAGAAAGTTCAAATGCGATTAGGATAAATATTACAAGATTTATTTCCTTAGGATAATTTTGTTGGAATAAATGTTGCTTTAAATAAGGAGGAAAAAAGTTAAAAGTTAATGAGGATTAAAATCATTTAAGAGCTATTTTAGACCAGTTTGTGCTTAAATTTACCTATGTAGACTATGACCTTTATGAATACAACATATAAAATTTAATATGCTGAATTATGTTTATATCGATATTTTTCACTTTGGAGAATATTTTTTTAACTGATATTTTTACCTAATACCTACATTTACAAAATAATTATAGAATCTAAATTTACAGTTTTAGCTAGCAACATATATGAAAAATTAATGATCTAATGATACTCCTTGGAACAACTAAGTCTTATAATTCCTGAAGTCATATTAAAGCTCAGAAGTCTAAAGTCATTATTATAATTGATCTTAATTTAGTATGAAAATGTATGTCTATATAATACCCCATCTTAATAACTAGAACACCTTTGGATGACTCTGACACAGTGATTTTTTATAACTTGTAAAAGCAAAACAACTCAATAATATATAGTTATAAAGCAATAATGAATTAAAATCTTTGTTAAGTTGATCCAAGATCACCTTAACCATTGATTACTTTGAAATAGTCACCATTGCTGTGAGATCTGAGTCACAAAGAGTTAAGATGATTTTAGGCAGAAATACATTCAAGATATAGGAATAGATGATGGAATAGGAAATGGCAACCCATTCCGGTATTCATGCCTGTAAAATTCCATGGACGGAGGAGCCTAGCAGGCTGTACAGTCAATGGGGTCACAAAGAGCTGGACATGATTAAGCATCTGAGCACGCAAAGAGCACGCACATTCAAGATATAGATGCAATTTTTTAAGTTAAAACTTGGTAAAAGGGTGCAAATTTTCAGTTATAAGATGATTCAAGTCTGAGGATCTAATGTCAAACATGGTGACTATAGTAGATAATACTGTATTATTCAGTGGGAATTTATCAAGAAAGTAGAAATTAAATGATCTAAAAAAATGATATATGAGGTGATGGATTTGTTAATTGAGTGGGGTGAATCCCTTCAAAATATGTACGTATAGCAGGTTGCCAAGATGTAAACTTCAAATAGCTTACCATTTTATTGTCAACTATACCTCAGTAAAGCTGGAAAAAAAAATAAGACTTGACTGTGGAATGAAAAAATAAAAGTCTAACCATAAAATTTGACCAGCAAAAATTCTACCCAACTCCTTAAAGAACCATGATTTAGCAAAGAGTATTCTGATTACCTAAGAAAACCACTTCTGTTGTGTTAAGATAGCTTAAGATTTAAAATAATAAATTCTAGAAGCATAAAAAGAGGTTTTATTTTCCCATTCAAGGACTGCTGCCAACAAATGTAATCCATTTAAAGTAAAGGAACCATGATAGGAAGAGTAAGTATGGTTTGGTTTCTCTGAATTAATTAGGTCTCTATGAATTGTGGACCAAGTCTGAAACTCTTTGAAATACTTTTTAAAAAGTGACTAAATATGAAAAGTGTGATCCTAAATGGTACTGCTGAAATAACATTTTACCAGAAAATGAAAAGTTCATGTGCTGTATTATCAAATATTTTTAAAAAATATGTCAATTATTAATGTGATTCTAACTATATATGTAGTAAATTGGTTTAACAAGCATGATACTTTATTCAACAGTGTTTCTGGACATCTATAAGATGATTATAATCATTATTTTTATTGATCCAGGTGTTAATAATAGCTGTCACTTATTGAACATCTACAATTTTCCAAACATTGTATGCTGGTATTATATGATGTTTAAGGCTATTGATTTTTAAGTCAGAAGTTGCATTCAAATCCTGTTTCTGTCATTTACCTTTGGGGACTTCGGGAGATAATTTGTGCCTCAGTTACCTTTTCTGCAAAAGGGTAATTTTAACTACCTCATAGTTTTCTGGTGAGGAAGCATTATAGAAGTTAATTCATTAAACCCCTTAGACTAATGACTGGAACATAGTGTTCAATAAATTTTAGTTAATATTACTTGATAGTTTAGATATTTTATTATGATAGATTTACTATAATTATTTTACAGATTAGGAAACTATGACTAAGAGATTTTATGCAAGTTTCCCCAAGTCACAGAGCTAGTAATAGAATTAAAAACTCCCAAGTTTATTCTCTTTTCGTTATATTGTACTGTCTCTAAAAGCATTGCAAGATTCTGAATTCTTTTCTTTTTAACACTTGTTTTTTTAATTGAAATACAGTTGATTTACAATACTATATTGGTTGAAGGTATACAGCATAGTGATTCAGTAATTTTACAGCCTACACTCTATTGAAAGTAATTATTATAGGATAATGGCTATACTTCCCTGTGTTATACAATATATCCTTTTTGCTTATTGACTTTATGCATAGTAGTTTGTATCTCTTAATTCCATACCTCTAATTTTCCCCTCCCAACTCCCTCCACCTTTGATAGCTGCTAGTATGCCTTTTATATCTGGGAGTCTGTTTCTATTTTGTATATAAATTCTAATATTTTTTAGATTCCATATATAAGTGATATCATATAATATTTGTCTTTTTCTCTTTGATTTATTTCACTAAGCATTATTTTCTCTAGGTTCATTCACATTGTTGCAAGTAGCAGAATTTCATAATTTCATTCTTTTTTATGGCTGAGTAATATTCCATTATATATATATATATATATACATATATATATACACACACACATATATATATAGATACATACTACGTGTTCCTTATTCTTGTCTGTTGATGGGCACTTGGGTTGTTTACATATCATGGCTATTATAAATAGTGCTATCATAAACACTGGGATGCATGTATTGTATCCTTTGAAATTAATGTTTTTCTGAATATATACTCAGGAGTAGAATTGCTAGATTATATGGTAGTTCTGTTTTTAGTTTTTTTAAGCACCTCCATAGTGTTTTCCATAGTGGCTGCACCAGTTTCCATTTCCATCAACAGTGTGTAAGGATTCCCTTTTCTTCACATCCTCACCAACATTTTTAATTTGTAGACTTTTTGATGATAGCCATTCTGACAGATGTGAGGTGATAGCTTACTGTTGTTTTGATTTGCATTTCTCTAATGATTAGCAGTGTTGAGCATCTTTTCATGTGCCTGCTAGCCAAGTATATGTCCCTTTTTGGAGAAGTGTCTCTTCAGGTCAGCTGTCTATTTATTTTAATTGAGTTTTTTTTTATATTAAGTTGGATGAAATGTTTATATATTTGGATATTGACTCCTACCAGCCATTTTATTTGCCAATATTTTCTCCCATTGCCTAGGTTGTCTTTTCATTTTGCCAATGCTTTCCTTTGCTGTGCCAAAGATTTTAAGTTTAATTAGGTCCTACTTGTTTATTTTTGCTTTTATTTCTTTTGCCTTTAGAGACAAATCTAAGAAAATATTGCTATATTTTTGTCAAAGAATGTTCTATGTTCTCTTCTAGGAGTTTTATGCTTTCAGATATTACATTTATGTCTTAATCCACTTTGAGTTTATTTTTGTATGTTGTGTGAGGAAATGTTCTAATTTCATTGTTTTATGTGTAGCTGTCCAGTTTATTAGATCTAAATTGAAAACATTGTTTTTCCTGCATTATCTATTCCTGCCTTCTTTGTTGTAGATTCATTAACCATAAATACATTGGTGTATTTGAGGGTTCTCTCTTCTGTTCCATTTTTGCATGTGTCTGATTTTGTCCCAGTACCATACTGTTTTGACTATTAGCTTTGTATGATAATCTGAAATCAGGGAGGGTGATAGCTCCAGCTTTGTTCTTTTTTCTCAGGATTCCTTTGACAATTTGGGATCTTTTGTGAAAGTGAAAGTCATTCAGTCGTATCTTTGTGACTACAGTCCATGGAATTCTCCAGGCCAGAATACTGGAGTGGGAAGCCTTTCCCTTCTCCTGGGGATCTTCCCAACCCAGGGATTGAACCCATGTCTCCCGCAATGCAGGCGAATTCTTTACCAGCTGAGCCACAAGGAAAGCCCAAGAATACTGGAGTGGGTAGCCTATCCCTTCTGCAGCAGATCTTCCTGACCCAGGAGTCGAACTGGGGTTTCCTGCATTGCAGGCGGATTCTTTACCAACTGAGCTATCAGGGACCTTTTGTAGTTCCATGCAAATTTTAGATCTGTTTTTTCCAGTTCCGTGAAAATGCTATCGGTATTTTGATAAGCATTGCATTAAACCTGTAGATTGATTTTGTTAATATTTTAACAATATTAACTCTCCCATTATTTAACTCATTTCAACCACTCAGGATAAGATAAAAGCTCAGGATATCTTTCCATTTCTTTGTCTCATTTTCAATTTGCTTCATCAGTTTTATAGTTTTCTGAATTATTTCTTAAACTACTAAAGAAAAAAATATGAACAACAGCCATGATATAATAGGTTTATGTGTCCAACAAGTCTATTAACTTAATAAGCAATACTACTTTCATCATTATTCCTATTTTGCATATGAGGAAATGGAGAACCCTGAGGAAATTCCTCACTTGCTCAGTGTCATACAGCTAGTAAGTGGCAGAAGTACAAATACTTTCAGTATGTCTCTGTGTCCCCAGGTAAGTCTCTGTATATCTCACATTTGCTCAGAAATGGGTCAGCTCCTAAGGTCTCCACCTACTTGCTCAGCACTGATAGGCTGTATTGCTGAAGTTCAGCTCCTGAGGCAAAAGAGACTTCCTATTCTTTGCAAGCCTTATGACCCTGCTGCTGCCTCAGAGCTGCTCTGCACAGCACAGTGGACACTTCTGCTGTTCCTCTGCTGCTCTGAGCTCTCTCTCCCATTTTTTTTTAAATCATTAATGACACTGTTAAGGGATTCTAAGGTAATACTGCTGTGTTCACTCTGTATTGCAGCTTTCCAATTTTTCACTTAGGCTTCTTTTCCTTCAGATCATGCATGCAGGACTATGCTAGCAGTGGTTGAATCTACAGCCACCATATTGTACAGAGCGTCTCTCATCTAGATTAACTGAGGATATGATGCTGACTTAGGGTAGTCATGTTGGGCCTCTTGAGACTTTTCTCTACTCATCCCTAGTTTATAAGACATGCTTTCAAATAGCTGGAACCCAGAGTGGATGTAGTTTATATTCTTTCTGAGGACTCTTCTCTGCATACATGCAAATTAAATTTTGCTGGCTCATCAAATATACCCAAGCATGCTTGGATCTTGAAAGTTGCTGATAGAAGGCAACAACTAATTCTGAGAACTCCACTATCCGCACATACAAAGAATCAATAATAATCTTAGAGTAATTTACATGTTGACCAAACCAGTCTATATATTCTTTTGACCAATACTCCTGAACTATATTCAGAACTTAGTAAATTTATAATACTGATACACAAGCCAAAATGTAATATGAAAATATAGCTACTACTACATATTTAAATACTTGGGAAAGTGGTTATAGTCTTAGATATTTTATGAAATAATCTGTATTCTTATTAAACAATTAGGTGAAAGAAAGTGAGAGTGAAAGTTGCTAAGTTGTGTCCAACTCTTTGCAACCCCATGGATTATACAGAGGGCTTCTCTTGTGGCTAAGCTTGTAAAGAATCCTGCAATGTGGGAGACCTGGGTTCCATTCCTGGGTTGGGAAGATCCTCTGGAGAAGGAAGTGGCTACACACTCCAGTATTCTGGTATAGAGAATTTCATGGATTGTGTAGTCCATGGGGTTGCATAGAGTTGGACATGACTGGAATTCTCCAGACCAGAATACTGGAGTGGGAAGCCTTTCCCTTCCCCAGGGGATCTTCCCAACCCAGAAATCAAACCCAGGTTTGCTGCATTGCAGGCAGATTCTTTACCAGATGAGCCACAAGGAAAGTCCAAGAATACTGGAGTACATAGCCTATCCCTTCTCCAGCAGATCTTCTGGACCCAGAAGACAAACCGGGGTCTCTTGCATTGCAGGCAGATTCTTTACCAACTGAGCTATCAGGGAAGTTCATCACCAAATATAATATATATATGCGATATATATATCTTACATATATATATTTATATATATATAGCTCAGATGAGCTGACCCCAGCTCCTGGCTTTAGATTGGGATGTCACTCAGATCAATGGCCATACACTGCATCACATTAATTGGATCAGGACGGGGAATGTGACATGAACTGTGACAGTCAAAATGCTTCACCTTTTGCTTGAGCTATACAGAGTACTATTAAGTCCAGTAGAGTCACTGTTGACCATCTTTGCCACCACATAAGAAGAACCTGCTTGAGAATAAAACCAACAAGGAAAAGAACCAGACAAGAAGGGTGGAGAGGAATAAGTCTTGAGAATGCTGATTTTTACTTGTGGGACTTTTTACTAATATAAATTGATCACTTCCCTTTTCTCTTTAAGAATTGAGTTCGGTATTTTCATCTGCAAGAATCCTACTAAGAGGGAAGAATAAAATTGGAACTGTAAGTGAACTTTCCTAATGCACACTTAAACAAAAACCTTGAATTCCCATTTGAAAAATTAGCCTTGGTTGTTTAACCTTACATTAAAAAAAATCTGTAACTAATTTGTGTCTTAATATTACTCATGTCAATGATAACTTTTTAATTAAATGTAATAAAAGTTTCATTGATATTCTTATTTCTCTTCTTTCTTTTCTCTCTTCTTAACATGCTCCCTCTCTCCTTTCATGCATCAGATTTAGAGAATAAAAAATTAGCTTCCATTAATAAAATAAATATAGCTTTTATTTTTATAATATTAGATTTTAACAGGCTATCCACTCAGAGGGAAAAAAGCAACTCTGTCAAAATACTGTTTTCATTACTCTCATCAATTAATTATTTGCTAACTGATTAGTTCATAAGTGATTTGGATGGAATTGCTGCTTGGTTGAGCAGTAAACCAAGGGCTTCCCAGGTGGCTCAGTGATAAAGAATCTGCCTGTACTGCAGGAGACCTGGGTTCAATCCCTGGGTCGGGAAGATCCTCCAAAGAAGGAAATGGCAACCCACTCCAGTATTCTTGCCTGAAGAATTCCATGGGTAGAGGAGCCTGGTAGGTTACAATTCATGAGGTCGCAAAGAGTCAGACATGACTGAAGCGACTAAGCATGCATGTATGAATGGCCTAGTGGTTTTCCCTACTTTCTTCAATTTAAGTCTGAATTTGGCAATAAGAAGTTCATGATCTGAGCCAAAGTCAGTTCCTGGGTCTGACCAGTAAAGCATTATTTTGCCAAAGCCCTGTATGCCATGGTGGCAAGTTTCAGTCTTACTTCTTGAGACATTGCTCCTTATGTCTGACTTTTGCAGACTCAGAAATTTAGAAACAGAGCTATGTTAAATAACTCGAAATTATGACAGTTCAAATATGAATCCAAAGTTTGACATTCAAGTATTTCAAAAGCTTCTCAGATGTGATATTGTGGTCTTAATTTGTATTGTATCCTTTGAAGACATTTTATTCAGAAGTGTCTGATTTTTTTCTCATTGTTAAAATAGTAAATAGTTATACATATTCCAAGTCACCCTGCTGAAAAGAGTCATCCCATGCTTTCTCTTTTGACTAAAGATATTTAATCTAAAGAATTTAATGCAGGTATACTCTACTTTTAAAATATTAACTTAATATAGTTAATTATATAAAAATAATGTATAATGCAATTGTTTAAATTCCAAATGATGTTCCTTATGGATTTACTGAAATGGCAAGTTCTTGGAAGCATTAAATATTTTATAATAATACTCTGCTTTATTTATTTCCTCTGTATTTGCATAATAAGTTTCTATGTTGTAGAAATAATAGATCAAAAGGAAAGTTTCATTTTATTTAATAGTCAAACAGAATTTCTTGAATGTTGATTGTGAATCAGGAATTTTTGTAAGCATTGAACTATCCCTTAAGGAGCTCTGAGTTTAAATAAGGGTACAGATAAATTAATATAAGTGACAGTGTCCATGACATTTCTTTGTGTGTGAAGAAAAATAAATTATAGTTATCATCTTCCAAGAAACTTAAAATAGAGTTTGGGAAAGAACACATACAAACAGTGAATGATAAAAAATATTGTCGTAGGGTAAATTAGAAATACAATTCTATGGTATTGGCAGTGCTCTATGAAAACAGAAAAAGAAGTTATCACTTTTAATTGGAAGCACAACTAGTAAAATTTGGATGTACAGGGGCATATCCAAGTGGCAGAATATTCCAAATTAGAGCAAAGGTGCATTAAAAACCTCAGAGGTGTGAGAGCCCCAAAAGGGGTATTTAAGAGAGGGTAGTTTCACTTGACTGGAACATAAAACAGCTGGCAACTTAAGTGTAAAGTTGGAGTGCTTTTGAGATGAGTAGTTGGAGAATGGCAGTGGTATTTAAAAAAAAATCTGGTGGTGGGTATATAAATAGGAATAAAGATGAGTGACCTAGGAGCAACTCTGCTTTTCTTTGAAGGCAGTTTCATGACTAGTAATACTAAGGGATTGTAATATGAAATAGGTAAGACAGGGTAATGTAAAAGGAATACAGGGAATTGATGGCAGGATCATTATTATAATTGTATAGTTCATGTGTCTTTCTGGCTAACTAAATGTGAAAGAGAAATAGAAGAAATTACATTCTAGGTTATATCCAGTATTATGAAGTTTAGTGTGCCAAAGAGTGCTAGTTATGAAACTACGGCTAGCATTAACTTCATTTCTTTAGCACTTCCACAACTACGACCATACTGTTAGCTACTCTTTATCTATAAATGCCATTTCCCTCAGTGGTGAGCTGCAGTTTGGATGCCTCTAGGCAAAAGTGCTAGAATAAATATGACACCATTTAGATAATAGAAAAAGATGTCAGTTCACATATAAAGAATTATATACTTGGTATATTTCACTACCTGAAGAATTATATTCTCTAAAATCGAAGTAAGAATATTACTGTTTCCTTAATGATAGTGGAAGTAAAATGAAAATTATTATACCAATATCTAATTATAAATCAATTAGATATTAATAAATCATGAAATATTAGTGTGGTTCTTAGAACCATGTCACTGGAATATATTTCTTAGTTTTTTCTTTATTGTGGAACATGATAGTTACATTAATCACACATAGTCATTGAAGATTATAATAGTTATTGAAGACATAATAGACATAATATTATTGAAGAGTTATTGAAGAGTTGCTTCATGTTGAAGAAGGAAACAGTTAAATCCTTTAAAAACATTCTAGGTTGAAATTTCATAGATAATCTGAGAGAAAGAGTCCTTTTCAACAAAACTTGAGGAATTCCTCTTGGGGCCTTTATACACCCAAAGCAAAATTATTTTTCTCATTTGAATTTTTTTCTAATCTTTTTTTAACTCTTGAAAAACTTATCTAATGACTTTAATTTAAAAATGATGACTTCCTATTGGGTTTTAATGACAATGTCAGTTTTAGAACAGATCCTGGTTTCTTAAAAGAAGACAAAGGTTAATGAATCCTGTAAGAGCCTAGTAAATGAGTTTTTCTAATTTTTTTTTTTAACATGCAGAGAGTTTCTGAATTATAGATTTTTTTTTATATGGAGAGTGTCTGTGTATATCCTTGAAAGACCATGTACATGTGGAGCTACTCCATATAATGAAGCAGGTAAAGCTGTGTGGAATATGTATATAAACTAACTTTATGTTTATGTGACTCATGCATGCATACATTTATTTCAGTGTGTGATTATTTGATAATTTCAATTCACACATTAAAGTTTTTCCTTTAAAAATATGTAATGAAATCCATTGCCAAGAAAAATCCACCATCCTAAGGTTTGTAATATTGAATACCCTCCAAACTGTCAGAATCAGATATTAAATACTCTAAGTATATTTTGTTCTTGACTTGGATTGTTATCAACTTATATTAAAACTATTACAGCTCCATAATATAAAATGTGCTGTTAGTGAAAAACTGTAATCAGGTTCTGATTTTCTCTCTTGGTTTAACTTTGAGTTTCTCTGATTAGATTATGGGCATAAATTGGCCTCTGTTATTACTTCCGTTTCCACTAAGCAAGTTGGCAAGGCAGAATCAGAAGTGCCCTGGCCCTGGACATAGATAGGAATGCAACGGAGGAGCAGTAGAACAGAAGAGGCAGATTTTTTTTTTCTTTTTTCTTCTAATGGCAACGCACTCCAGTACTCTTGCCTGAAAAATCCCATGGACAGAGGAGCCTCGTAGGCTACAGTCCATGGGGTCACAAAGAGTCGGACATGACTGGGAGACTTCACTTCACTTCAGCACAGATTCTAAGTAGATTGTGAGGGCTATTGTGAGGGTTTGGTGAGGAAGCTTCTTGGACAGTACCAGGGGTTGAGGGGCTGGCAGTTACAGGACTTCTTATAAAACATTATCCTCACACATACTCTTTTATGGATAATTGTGAGTTCCTACAATGTGCCCAAATTTGTTCTACGTGTTTGGTAAACCTTGGTGAACAAAACTGAAGAAGGAGGGCTTAAACCTCATCGCAGGGTCAAATGTTAACAGGTGTTTTACATCTAACAGGGACAGGACAAGTCATGTTTATTACTTACATCCTAGAATGTAACCATTTTTTACTTCTTCTAACAACTACATGAAGCAGATATACTGACCCAGATTTATAGATGAGAGAAGAGCCCATAACATTTAAGTAAATTACCCAAAGTCATATAATCAGTAAGTGATAGACCATGATTTAAGCATGTCATTCAGATTGAAAATGCTGATCTTTTTTCACCACAGCACACATGCCTTAAGAAGTTTGTGGAATATTATAAACTTTATGTAGTTCAGCAAAATCACTGGGAATGTGGGCTTTGGAGAGGCAATCTTGTTGTGACTTTCAGCTTTGCCTCTTAGATCTGTGACTTCAGGCTGGTTTCTTAAAATTGTTAGCCTCAGTGGAGTAATCATATGTCTGTCTCATCGGATTATTGTGAGGATAAAGACAACAAATATAAAACATCTAGCAAAGTTACTGGGACAGAGTAAGTAAGTGTTAAAATATGCTGTCTCTTCTTATCATGATCATCATTATTTACAATATTTTATTATTCTTTCCTGGTGAGAAAAGCTGTTTACTCATTTAAAATTTGTAACTAGGATTAAGAATCCTGGCTCATGGGGCAAGAAAGAATCTAAGTGTAGATTTGAAGATACAAAATGAGAAATACCAGGTATGTAAAAAAGTGTGCTATTGATTTCAACATTTAAACAATTTTAGCTGACCTGTCACCAAATCCTTGGGTCCTTATGGTGTTTTCCAACATTGAATACTTAAATTAGATACATATCTTCCATTATTAAATTATTTTCATTTGAGAACAAATGAGTACATTTAATGAAGGCATTGTTTAAAAAAGCACAGCATATTTAACTGAAAACATAAATGAGTGAGTTATAATATTTACATAATACATTTGTGCCATATACATCCCTCTTTTCTAAATTTAATGTAATGTTGTACTGCAATTGCCCATTAACCTTCCAATTAGACACAAGCTATGCAATTAAATGCTCACTTAAAATTAGCAATTATAAATGTCCTTGCATATATAGTAGCTCCTAAAGAATGCAATGCACTTGCAGTAATATCTACTATATTGTGTGTTGCTTTTCTGCTGTTCAGCAGAGGAATTGAATGGGGAAATAATTTCACACTGCATATAATGCATCTGATATGAAGGAAACTTGAAAATTATTTAGTTACAGATTTCTCTGACCAGGCTTGCAAAGTGGCATATATTATGTTAATGGGCAAGCATTTGAAAATGAATTTGAATATTAAATGCACTAAATTTGGGTTCTGACATGAAGGCAGGCAGAGTTTGATATACAATTTACAAACAGGTTCTCTTTTAACTCTTTCATTGCTATGGCTCACCATCATGCTTTGTGCTTAACATTTTTAGCCTCACAATTTTTTCATCACTGAAAATTCCATAATATTGGAATCTAATGATTAGCCTGTACAAATGAAGTTCCACTATAGTATTAGATTTTTATATTCTATGTTTAGTTATACTCCATGTTGTTCAGTGAAAAATAGTTGCTTATTCATGAAAGTTATAAGTAGGAAAGAAATGAGACACATCAATCACTTTATTAATGGCATACTATATTTTTTTGCTTTCGTTTGTAAAGTAACACATTTGGGTTGACGTCCATTGGAATGTATGCTACCAAGCCACTGTTATATACTCAACCAAAATATCTTGGTTTCAAGTGGAAGCAGAGATCACCAATTTACTACTAGTGGAATCATCATGTTTAAATTTATAGGAAATGAATAGTTGATAGTAGACCTACCCACCAAAGCATATTTTTATTGAAAGAGCAAAGTATTACAGTACACCGGATGTTTCAGGTCATTTATTTTGTTTTTGCTCTGGGTCATTTTACAAAAGCACTTCTGCTCTCTAGCGTTAAAATGAGAGCCACTCTACTCCCCAGATATTACCCAGCAGCACTTGGGGGCTCTTAATGATTAATACCATCACCGTCCAGCCACAAACCTTTCTGCTGCAGATAATGCCAGGCAGCAAGCGCGCTTGACACTTTTAATGTATAATTAAGTAGGAAAAGTCAGCACTCAGTATGCAAATTTTTCAAAATGATAAATGATGCCATACAGCAGTAGGGATTGATTTGGTGTAAATGAAACTAATTAAGGAAATGTCAAACATAATTAATAAAACAGGTTTAAGCTGCAAAACATTGTCAATTGAATGAATGAGGAGGCATTGGCTCCCATTGTTTCTGCTTTATTTAGGGCTTGTGTTTAGCTTGTACTCTTCCTAAATGCACTTTCGCTACCTCACACCCTCCACTACCAATTCCCAGAGAGGGGGAAAATAAATTTGCTTGTCTCTCCACTGACTGCCGAAATTAATTGCAGAAATCTTGTCCCATCCAAGTGTTACATTCACTCACAGGACATTAACATAACTAATTTGAAAGAGCCCAAATGACTGCATAATAGAACACTGTCAGTATGCCTGACAGTCTTTGGTCATACCAAATTAGCTTGGTTTTCTAATTGAAATTTTTTTCCTTGGACTCTTTTTATAATTTTTTCCTCAGCTATTCATTTTTGATAAGAACAAAGGTTTTATAATTTACAAAAGAGTGCTTGACCTATAATTACTAGGAGGAAATTAGGGGAGGTAGAAAAGTCAGATTTAGTCCTGGTAATGATGCTAGAGACCTTGCTCCCTCTAGGGAGCCTGAAGAATAATGGAATCTTCTATTTTTACGGGCGACCTGTGCACTGGTGCTGACTCTAACTGTGAATCCACTTTACTTTGCAGATCACTTGCTTAACACTAAAAGTGCCAGCCGAATGGCAGGCCATTACTCCAAATGTCATTCAAACCAATGCCATTTCCACATGCCCTTCCCATTCAAAGAGTGAATTGAAGAACATCTGCCAGTCCTCACGTCTCACTTGTAAATCTTCCATGTAGAATCTCATGCAACTTAGTTTGTGAACCATTTAGGTAGATAAGGGTGAAAGGGGTAAGGGGCTTGTTGAGAGTAGGAAATTTAAAGAATGCTGAAATGGGGAAATATTATTACCTGCATGCTATGGATGATGCAATCTTATCATACATGACAGTTTTTCAAAAGAAAGATTCTGCTACCACTCAATCTTCAGTTTAGAGAGCTTTTCCTCAAAGGATAGTTTTCCTTTTGTGTATGTCATAAAATGATTCAATATATAAGAATGGAATCAGTTCACTTTTTTATACTTTAATTATGAATTATATACTCACATGTTATTTTAGATTAACTGAGGAAATTGTATGGAACTGCAGATATGGAGTGCATAAGAACACAGATGGCATATAAACTCTCTTAGTCCATGAAGTTTCTGCTGAATAGATGGGTAGAGGTACAAGTGCTGTGGCATGGTTTTATTTGTTTAAAGTCTTGCTTCTATTAAACACTCGACTTCTATGTCTTCTTTCATTTGGATACAAGGAAGTAAGTAATGTTTACATGTAGTAGTATATAAGATTATAAAGACTCCTGACTTTGAACTGTCCAGATCTTTTGGGGCTCATTCCTAAATGTTCTCCACTATATTCTTTCTAGTTTTAAAATAATACCTGCTTGCATGCGCCAGTTGCTCAGTCGTGTCTAACTCTTTATGACCCCACAGACCATGGCATGGCAGGCTCCTTTGTTCATGTGATTTTTCAGGCAAGAATATGCAGCGGGTTTGCCATTTTTCTCCTTCAGGGAATCTCCTGACCCAGGGATCAAACCTGTGTCTCCTTTGTCTCCTGCATTGCAGTGGATTCTTTACCTGCTGAGCCATCAAGGAACCCCACATGTAATTATCTATTAATTTTATAAGATTGATTCATTCCATTTTTTAAATCAGCATAATATTTTATATGTTGTATAGAACTGAAAGGAAAGATGGGTGGTTGTTTTATACAACTTTAGATGGAATAGATATGGAATAAATCAGTAAGATTCAAAATAAATCAATTATTACTTCTTTTCTCTTTGTCGAAATAGGACACAAAGAAGTACCTTAGGTTTATTTTATCCAACGTTTATGTTGGTAACTTTGAAAATGTTTTTCTGAGGCACATTTCATATGATCTAATTCTAATTCCACTCCCCCATGCTGTTATAAAATAGGAGTTAAGGAATTTATTGACCAAGAAATATCTGAGGTCAGTTTTCCAGGACTGTCTTTAGCCATAGCTAAGCAAAGTAGATTAAACAATGTCATCAAGACCAGAGAGTTCTCTTTCTCATCCCTTGGCTCTGCTTTCCATTGGGTTGGTTGCATCTTCAGACTCCACTCTTGGGTCCCAATAGCTTCACGATTAAAAGTGTAGCAGTCCAACAGTTCATTGCAATGAGAGAGTTGTTTTCCAGGCGATTAAAGAATTATTCCAGGATTATCCTTGAATGAACCATCAAGGAAGAGGTAGTCATCCTAAAATCCATTACTAGTACAGGCATCTGGAACCAGTTTAAAGACCAAGTCTTGGACTTTATGCCTCCCCTAAAACAGACCCATCCAAAACCAACTAAACTGTGGGTGGGGAAGAGGGATTCCCCAGGGAAAATTGTGCTGTTTTTATCAAATGAAAGAAAAAATGAGAAAATACTGGTAAAAGTGATAGATATACACTCCATAAGTATATAATATAGTTTCTCTAAGCTGAATATATATTGTGTGGTATTCTTACTCACTGCTGGATGTTATTGAATACTTAATTAAAATGGGAAATTTTAAGACTTCTGTGAGTGAAAGGATTGTTTTATACTGAATTCACTTAAAGGAGGAGATAAAGAGAATATTGACTTTTTGATGGTTAATGCTTGGATATTTATAACTGAACAAAGGGAAATATGCTTTTTAGACTTTCTGTTTAAATTTACACAAGAGTCACAAAGATAGTATGGGGAATTCACTATCTGCTTCACAAATCTTCCCCAAATGTTAGCTTACATACTTCTGGTGTGCTTGTCAAAACTTAGAAACTGACATGGTACATGGGTATTAACTATAGACTGTATCAGATTTTTACCAGTTTTTCACTGTTTTTTTTTTTTTCTTTTAACTCCCCATTTTTAATGCAGGATACCCTGTGTATTGGGCTTCCCTGGTGACTCAGTGGTAAAGAATTCATCTCCCAATGCAGGAGACATGGGTTCAGTCCTTGGCAGCACACTCCAGTATACATGCCTGGAAAAATCCCATAGACAGAGGAACCTGGTTGGCTGCAATACATGGTGTTGCAAAAGAATCAAACACAACTTAGTGACTAAACAACAACAACCCTGTGTATTCGGTCATTGTGTCTCTATAATTCTGTCTAATTTATGATAGTCTCTCAGTTTTTCTCACCTTCCATGACCTTGACAGTTTTAAGGAGGACTGGGCAGTGTTTGGAGAAGACAGTGGCACCCCACTCCAGTACTCTTGCCTGGAAAATCCCATGGATGGAGGAGCCTGGTAGGCTGCAGTCCATGGGGTCGCAAAGA
Organism: Ovis canadensis; assembly: GCF_042477335.2. NCBI lineage: Eukaryota > Metazoa > Chordata > Mammalia > Artiodactyla > Bovidae > Ovis > Ovis canadensis. Next base: position 103,876,110 of record NC_091249.1, read on the forward strand.
GTCGGACACGACTGAGCGACTTCACTTTCACTTTTCACTTTCATGCATTGGAGAAGGAAATGGCAACCCACTCCAGTGTTCTTGCCTGGAGAATCCCAGGGACGGGGGAGCCTGGTGGGCTGCCGTCTCTGGGGTCGCACAGAGTCAGACACGACTAAAGCGACAGGAGCAGCAGCAGCAGCAGGGCAGTGTTTTATAGCCATTTGGGTTTGTCTGATGTTTTTTCATGATCAGTTTGAGGTTATGCACCACTGGAGAGGATACCACAGAAGCAATGTACTCTTTTCACTGTATCATATCAAAGAAACTAGTATCAACATGATTTATTACTGGTGATCCTAACCATAGTTACTTGGTTACAGTGCTCTCTGCCTGGATCCTCCACTGTAAAATTATGATTTTTCCCTTTCCATAGTCTATTTGTTAGAGGTGAATCATTAAATCCAGTTCACATTTAAGGGGAGAAGAATTAAACTCCATCCCTTCATGGAGGAGTATCAGATAATTTGAAAATATGTGTTCAAACCACTATGTACATGCTCAGTTGCTTAACCGTGTCTGACTCTTTGTGATCCCACAGACTGTAAGCCTCCACGTTTCTCTGTCCATGGATTTCCCAGATAAGAACACTGTAGTGGGTTGCCATTTCCTTCTCCAGGGTATCTTCCCAACCCAGGTATTGAACCTACGTTTCCGGCATTGCAGGCGAATTCTTTACTGCTGAGCCACTGGGGAAATGCCTAAAACCACCATAGTAACATGAATATTGATCTGTGGTTCCTCTCCCTTTTCTAAATCCAACTTGAACTTCTGGAAGTTCCCGGTTCGTGTACTACTGAAGCCTAGCTTGAAGGACTTTGAGCATGAGCTTGCTGGCATGTGAAATGAGTGCAATTGTACACTAATTTGAACATTCTTTGGCATTGTCTTTCTTTGAGATCGGAAATAAAATGGATCTTTTCCAGTCCTGTGGCCACTGCTGAGTTTTCCAAATTTCCTGGCATAATGAGTACAGCACTGTGACGGCATTATGTTTTAAGATTTGAAATAGCAAAGCTGAAATTCCTCCACTAGCTTTGTTCATTGTAATGCTTCCTAAGTCCCACTTGACTTCACTCTCAAGGATGTCTGGCTCTAGGTGAGTGACCACACCATCGTGGTTATCTGGGTCATTGAGAGCTTTTTTTGTACAGTTCTGTGTGTTCTTGGCAGTTTTTCTTAATCTCTTCTGGTTCTGTTTTTTGTCCTTTATTGTGTCTATCTTTGTATGAAATGTTCCCTTAGTATCTCTAGTTTTCTTAAAGAGACCTCTGGTCTTTCCCTTTCTATTGTTTTTCTCTATCTCTTCACATTGGTCACTTAAGAAGCCTTTCTTATCTCTCCTTGCTGTTTTCCAAATCTCGCATTCACTTGGATATCTCTTTCCCTTTCTCCTTTGCCCTTAACTTCTCTTCTTTTCTCAGCTATTTGTAAGGCCTCCTCACACAATCACTTTGCCTTCTTGTATTCCTTTTTCTTGGAGATGTTTTGGGTCATCACCTCCTGTACAGTGTTATGAATCTCTGTCCATAGTTCTTCAGGCATTCTACCAGTTCTAGTCCCTTGAATCTATTCGTCACCTCCACTGTAAAATCAAAAGGGATTTGATTTAGGTCATACCTGAATAGCCTAGTGGTTTTCCTTACTTTCTTCAATTTTAGTCTGAATTTTGCAATATGGAGCTGATGATCTGAGTCACAGTCAGCTCCCAGTCGTGTTTTTGCCGACTGTATAGAGCTTTTTCATCTTCGACTGCAAAGAATATAATCAACCTGATTTTGGTATTGACCATCTTGTGGTGTCTGTGTGTGTAATCATCTCTTGTGTTGTTGGAAGGGGGTGTTTGCTATGACCAGTGCATTCTCTTGACAAAACTTTCTTAGCCTATGCCCTGTTTCATTTTGTTCTCCAAGGCCAAACTTACCTGTTACTCCAGGTGTCTATTGACTTCTTGCTTTTGCATTCTAGCCCCCTATCATGGAAAGGACATCTATTTTTGGTGTTAATTCTAGGAGATCTTGTTGGTCTTCATAGAAACGTTCAACTTCAGCTTCTTCAGCATTACTGATCAGGGCATAGACTTGGATTACTGTGATGTTGAATGGTTGGCCTTGGCAATGAACCGAGATCATTCTGTCATTTTTGAGACTGCAGCCAAGTACTGCATTTTGGATTCTTTTGTTGACTATGAGGGATACGCCATTCCTTTTAAGGGATTCTTGTCCATAGTAGTAGATACGATGGTCATCTGAATTAAATTCTCCCAATACAGTCCATTTTAATTCACTGATTCCTAAAATATCGATGTTTACTTGTGCCATTTCCTGTTTCACCACATCCAATTGAACTTAATTCATGGACCTAACATTCCACGTTCCTGTGTGTTAGTGTTCTTTAGGGCATCAGACTTTACTTTCACCACCAGATACATCCACAATCGGGCATTGTTTCTGCTTGGGCTCAGCCTCTTCTTTTTTTCTGCAGTTATTTCTCTGCTCTACCTCAGTAGAATATTGGGCACCTAAAAGAGATGGGAATACCAGACCACCTGACCTGCCTCTTGAGAAACCTATATGCAGGTCAGGAAGCAGCAGTTAGAATGGGACGTGGAACAACAGACTGGTTCCAAATAGGAAAAGGAGTACGTCAAGGCTGTATGTTGTCACCCTACTTACTTAACTTATATGCAGAGTACATCATGAGAAACGCTCGACTGGAAGAAACACAAGCTGGAATCAAGATTGCTGGGAGAAATATCAATAACCTCAGATATGCAGATGATACCACCCTTATGGCAGAAAGTGAACAACTAAAAAGCCTCTTGATGAAAGTGAAAGAGGAGAGTGAAAAAGTTGGCTTGAAGCTCAACATTCAGAAAATTATGATCATGGCATCTGGTCCCATCACTTCATGGGAAATAGATGGGGAAACAGTGGAAACAGTGTCAGACTTTATTTTTCTGGGCTCCAAAATCACTGCAGATGGTGATTGAAGCCATGAAATTAAAAGACACTCCTTGGAAGAAAAGTTATGACCAACCTAGATAGCATATTGAAAAGCAGAGACATTACTTTGCCAACAAAGGTCCATCTAGTCAAGGCTTTGGTTTTTCCTGTGGTCATGTATGGATGTGAGAGTTGGACTGTGAAGAAGGCTGAGCGCCAAAGAATTGATGCGTTTGAACTGTGGTGTTGGAGAAGACTCTTGAGAGTCCCTTGGACTGCAAGGAGATCCAACCAGTCCATTCTGAAGGAGATCAGTCCTGGGATTTCTTTGGAAGGAATGATGCTAAAGCTGAAACTCCAGTACTTTGGCCACCTCATGCGAAGAGTTGAGTCATTGGAAAAGACTCTGATGCTGGGAGGGATTGGGGGCAGGAGGAGAAGGGGATGACAGAGGATGAGATGGCTGGATGGCATCACCGACTCGATGGACATGAGTTTGAGTGAACTCCGGGAGTTGGTGATGGACAGGGAAGCTTGGCGTGCTGTGATTCATGGGGTCGCAGAGAATCAGACCTGACTGAGCGACTGAGCTGAACTGAACTGAATGACCTGGGGGGTTCATCTTTTAGTTTCCTACTTTTTTGCCTTTTCATCCTGTTTATGGGGTTCTCAAGGCAAGAATATCAAAGTGATTTGCCATTCCCTTCTCTAGTGGAAGGAATGATAATTCCCTTCACATTTTGTCAGGTACTAGCTAGGTAGCAGGTATCAGAGAAGGCGATGGCACCCCACTCCAGTACTCTTGCCTGGAAAATCCCATGGATGGAGGAGCCTGGTGGACTGCAGTCCATGTGGTCGCGAAGAGTCGGACACAACTGAGTGACTTCCCTCTAACTTTTCACTTTCATGCATTGGAGAAGGAAATGGCAACCCACTCCACTGTTCTTGCCTGGAGAATCCCAGGGGGAAGCCTGATGGGTTGCTGTCTATGGGATCACACAGAGTCGGAATGACTGAAGCGACTTAGCAGCAGCAGGAGCAGCTAGCAGGGATTGGCCTTCAGGCACTCAGTGTAGCTGGAGAACATGCCTAGTGCCCTGGCTGTCCCGGTGCTGGTCCTTGTTGAGTGTTTAAACCTTCACTGGCCATCAGGTGTCGGTCAATATGCAGCCAGAGGTTGAGGCAAAGGCCCTCTGGGTAACGTTGGAGCTGATGTTGGATGATGCCCAAAGATCAATTGCCAACATATGGTCATCATACAAAAGCAATGGAAGCAGGGCATTCAAAAAAAAAAATCTACTTCTCCTTCATTGACCATGCTAAAGCCTTTGACTGCATCAAAACAAACTGTGGAAAGTTCTTAAAGAGATGGGAATACCAGACCAGCTGACCTGCCTCCTGAGAAACCTGAATGCAGAGCAAGAAGCAACAGTTAAAACTGGACATGGAACAGTGAAAGTAAAGCAAAATTCACTCAGTCATGTCAGAAAGTGAAGAGGAACTAAAGAGCCTCTTGATGAAGGTGAAAGAGGAGAGTGAAAAACTAACTTAAACTCACCATCATTCAAAAAACTAAGATCGTGGCATCTGATCCTAGCACTTCCCGGCACACAGATGGGGGAGATGTGGAAACAGTGTCATATGTCATTTGCCAGACTGAAGCTGAAGCCGAAGCTCCAATACTTTGGCTACCTGTTGAGAAGAACTGACTCACTGGAAAAGACCCTGATGCTGGGAAAAACTAAGGGCAAGAGGTGAAGAGAGTGACAGAGGGTGAAATGGTTGGATGGAATCACCAACTCAATGGACGTGAGTTTGAGCAAACTTAATGAGACAGTGATGGACAGAGAAGCCTGGTGTGCTGCAGTATGGTCACAAAGAGTCGGACACAAGTGAGTGAGTGAACAGCAACAACATGAATATTTGGGGAAGATACCCAGAGGCCCTACAACTATCCTGTTCCTCTTTCATGTTTTGCCCAATAAAATGTTTTAGCATTCATTAGTGGATATTGCCTGGAACAATTATTAATGTAAAGTCATAATGGTGATTTTATATTTTCCTTTTCCTTCAAATTATTTTCAACTCTTCATTAAGTTGGTTCTGCTTCTTTCTTTCTTCTTTTTGCTCTCTCATTCTTTCTTTTTCATTCCTTCCCTTTGCTCCCTGCCTGTCTTTCTTCCTTTCTTTCTCTCTCTCTCTTTTCCTTCCCCCTCTATTCCTTCCTTCCTTTTAACATGTTTATATGATAATGAAAACCATTTGATAAATAAATAGGTTTGGAGAAATCACATTACTTCATTTTAAGACTTACTGTGTGTGCTCAGTTGTTCAATCTCGTCTGACTCTTTGCAACCCCATGGACTGTAGCCCTCCAGGCTTCTCTGTCCATAGGGTTATCCTGGCAAGAATACTGGAGTGACTTGTCATTTCCCCTCCAGGGGATCTTCCCGACCCAGGGATTGAACCCATATCTCCTGCCCCTCTAGCATTGGCAGATAGATTTTTATCACTGAGTCACCTGAGAAGCCCCGATACTTACTATATACAACTACCGTTATCAAGGTATTGTGACATTGGTATAGAGAGACGTGGATGAAAGAAACAAAAAGAAAAAGTGAAACTTGGTCTAAACCTCTACCCTTATACAAAAAAATTCACTCAGAAAGGGATCATAGATCTAAGTGTAAAACCTAAAACTGTAAAACTTTTATAAGAAAATAGAATATCTATGTGGCCTGTGGTAGATGAAGGAGTCTTAAATATGACACTAAACATGTAGTTCATAAAAGAAAGAGAAACGATAAATTAGGCTTTAGCAAAATAAAAAATCTTTCTCTCTTTGTAACAGACAATTTAAGAAAATGACAGACTACAGACTAAGTAAAAATATTTGTAAATTACGTATCCAGCAAATAAAATGTATTTTTAATGTATGAAGAACTCTTAAGATTGTACAGTCATAAAACAATACATTTAAAAATAGGTCAGAGGATTCGAATAAACACATGCAAAAGGAGATTCGATGATGGCAAAAAAAAGGGCCCATGAAGATGCATTCACCTCATTCCTTTAGTGAAGTCGCTCAGTCGTGTCCGACTCTTTGTGACCCCATGGACTGTAGCCTACCAGGCTCCTCCCTCCTTGGGATTCTCCAGGCAAGAGTACTGGAGTGGGTTGCCATTTCCTTTTCCAGGGGATCTTCCCAACCCAGGGATCGAACCCAGGTCTCCCGCATTGTAGGCAGATGCTTTACCATCTGAGCCACCAGGGAAGTCTCACTCCTTTACTGAAATGCAAATTAAGGTCCTGGTAAGATAACCACGTGCTTCCCAGGTGGCGCTAGTGGTAAGAACCCGGTTGCCAATGCAGGTAGACATAAGAGACACAGGTTCAATTCCTGGGTCAGGAAAATCTTCTGCAAAGGAAATGGCAGCCCACTCCAATATTCTTGCCTGGAGAATCCCATGGACAGAGAAGCCTGGCAGGCTGCAGTCCACAGGGTCGCACAGAATCTGACATGACTGAAGTGACTTAGTATACACCCTTGCATACAAAATACCACTACGTATCTGTTATCATGGCTAAGGAAAAAAATACTGGCAGTCATGAAAACTGAAGATCATAACATTTGCTGGTGGCAAAATGGTATAGTTACTCTGAAAGCATTTTGGAAGTTTCTTATAAGAGTTAAACATACACTTATCATTGGACCCAGCTATCCTGCTCCTGGGTTTTTAACCTAGAGAATTGAAAACCAATGTTTACACAAATATCTGTATAAATATATTTATGACACCTCTATTCATAGTTGCCAGACCAAACCAAAACAAACATTAATGGGAAGAACTCAAACGTCCTTCAGTGGGTGAATGGATAAACAAAATATTCTCATCCATTCAATGGGATATTACTCAGCAACAAAAAAGACAAACTGCTGATATATCCAACAACTTGGGTGAATTTCAGCGGTATTAAGCTGAGTTCTTATTAGGCTCTTTGTTTCAATTTGTATGACAATTTCAGAAAGAAAACAAAAAAACCCTATACTTTTTGAGAACAGATCAGTGGTTACCAGATGTAAGGTTACGGGAGGAAGTAACTACATGAGGATTGCAAAAGTGAGTTCTGTATAGTGAAGAAACTATTCTGTTTCTTGACTGTGGTGGTGGTTACACAAATCCAATATATATTAGAATTTATTGAACTGAATTTTGAAAGAAAAAAGTCAATCAGTTCAGTACAGTTGCTCAGTCCTGCCTGACTCTTTTCAACCCCATGGACTGTAACCTGTTAGGCTCCTCTGTCCATGGACTTCTCCAGGCAAGAATGCTGGAGTGGTTTTGCCATTTCCTCCCCCAGGGGATCTTCTCAAGCCAGGGTTTGAACTCCAGTCTCTTACGTCTCCTGCGTTGTCACTAGTGCCAGCTGGTGAAACCCATCAATACATAAAACACTGCATAATCTGTTCAACACTTTGAACATTGAATGATGTAAGTTGAAGTTTTGAAATATCAAGAATTATATATCAACCCATATGATAGCATATACTATTTAAGTTAAACAGAATTAAAACAGTATTATTACAACTTTAAAGAAAAAGCTATCTGCATGGAAGTCATGATGACATCCAATAAGAAGGTGAACAGTTCTACTGCTTTTGATTGCTACAGTGTACTAGATGCTAGAAAGCCACACTTATATTCAATTTTTGTATGGCTATTATCATTCCCCAACCACATTATTATATACCTGAAAAAGATAAGCAGTAATAAAAGTCAACCAATCCTATATTTCAGTGTTTATAAGACAACAAAGTAAATTTAGCAAGCATATCCAGCATGTTTATATTTGAAATAACTCTATTTTAGGGTGTACAGTAGTATTTATCTATTAAAAAGCACTTTTGTTTTAAAATTCTCTTTATGTCCATAAAGACAGAAAAATCAAACAACTTGCTAAGGATATCACAGGAACACTATGGCCGCTGTGGCAATCATGTGTTTATTTAGGTTCTCTTCCTCGATGGCTCAGCAGTAAAGAGTCCTCCTGTGATGCAGAAGACACAGGAGACACGGGTTCGATCCCTGTGTGGGGAGGATACCCTGGAGGAGGGCATGGCAACCCACTCCAGTATTCTTGCCTGAAGAATCCCATGGGCAGAGAAGCCTGCCGGGTTGCAGCCCACAGGGTCGCAAAGAGTGGGACATGACTGAGCACAAAGCACATTCAGGCATTAAATCTAGGAAAATAAATTAAACATCCAAATATGATATTGTCAAGTCCCTTGGGAAAAGTTATGTTTTTAATATAAATAGTTTTGTCAGGATGTTTATATCATCAGTATCTTTGGATGAACTTCATTTTAGACTTCTGGATTTTGTAATTACAATCATGGCATCAGATCCCATCACTTCATGGGAAATAGATGGGGAAACAGTGGAAACAGTGTCAGACTTTATTTTTTTGGGCTCCAAAATCACTGCAGATGGTGATTGCAGCCATGAAATTAAAAGATGCTTACTCCTTGGAAGGAAAGTTATGACCAACCTAGATAGCATGTTGAAAAGCAGAGACATTACTTTGCCAACAAAGGTCCGTCTAGTCAAGGCTGTGGTTTTTCCAGTGATCATGTATGAATGTGAGAGTTGGACTGTGAAGAAAGCTGAACGCCGAAGAATTGATGGTTTTGAAGTGTGGTGTTGGGGAAGACTCTTGAGAGTCTCTTGGACTGCAAGGAGATCCAACCAGTCCATTCTAAAGGAGATCAGTCCTGGGTGTTCTTTGGAAGGACTGATGCTAAAGCTGAAACTCCAGTACTTTGGCCACCTCATGAGAAGAGTTGACTCATTGGAAAAGACTCTGATGCTGGAAGGGATTGGGGGCCGGAGGAGAAGGGGATGACAGAGGATGAGATGGCTGGATGGCATCACCGACTCGATGAACATGAGTTTGGGTGAACTCCGGGAGTTGGTGATGGACAGGGAGGCCTGGCGTGCTGCAGTTCATGGGGTCGCAAAGAGTCGGACACAACTGAGCGACTGAACTGAACTGACCTGAAAAGAAAACATTCTATTATGGGGCAGAATTGGAAAAATTATTTACAAACATTGACATTTTCTTTTGGACTTAACAGTAGATAGAGTTTATATTATTGTTATTAAAAGCATTTCAAAAGTCATAATAAAAAGCATTTTCCAAGCATTTACACAGAAAATAGAAAAGGAAACACTTCTCCTGTTATGGATTTGTCAATATTTTGTAGTCATTCACTTTTTTCTTTCATATTTTGAAGCTATGTTTTAGATGCACACCAGTTTGGAATATTCTATCTTGGTGAATTAAACACTTTATCCATATATATAGTTTCTCTTTAGCTCTACTAATTGTTTCCCCTAAAATTTATGTTATCTATAAAATTAAATGGCCATATTGGTTTTCTGTGGTTACTATGGTTATGTTTTGGTGTAAAATATTTCCCCTATAATTTTATCTTCTGTCTTTCAATACTGTGGTTACTAGTGTTTATTATAGATAGCATATAGTTGGATTTTGCAGGTATGCAGTGTAGCTCTTAAAATGAGAGTTCAAAGTGCTTTAACTGCAAACATTCTTCCTCTCATTACATGGTATTATTGCCAGGATTTTAAAATACTTTTTAACCTCCTAAACTAAACAGTTATATTATTTACTCTATCCATATTATTTTAGATTTATCCATATGCTCATCATTTTTTCTAGGTTGATTTTCTCTCATCCTAAAGTCCATCTTTATTATTTCCTTTAGTGAAGGTCTTATTCTAGCAAAGTGTCTCGATTTTTATTTGCTTAAAATTATTCTTTTCCGCTTATTATTGAAGGATAATTTCTCAGGATATATAGATCTATTCTACTTTATATTATTATTTAAGTATAATATTCCAATGACTTGTGGTTTTCATTGTTACTATTAGATTTTAATTTGTGTTCAAAATTATGAGTGCATTTTTGGATGGCTTTTAAAATACTATCTTTTTCTTTAGCATTATACATTTAATTGACATGAGTCTAGGTTTTAGCTTATTTTGAGATAATGATAATCTCAGTGGAGAAGGGATACCTTATTGGGGGCAAGAACTCACTAAGTTTCAAATGTGTGGGAACTGTTTTACTTTAAGCTGGGTGATGAGTTTTTTGTATCCTATTTGGAAATATTAAACACATATGAAAATTTAAATTTAAGAGTGTTTCATTCTCTAACCAGTCATGCTATAAAATTAGGTACATTATTATTTGTAACAATATTATACACTTATATTTTAACATAATATTCAGTAATTTTATCATGCCCCATTTCCTCAACTGGAGTGTGAGCCTGGTTTATTCTACATTGCCTTGTTAATTTTTTAGACTCTTGGGCATGGAGTTCTTCAATGAATAAGCTTCAGTTGATTTACTCATTAGAAAGTGATATGAAATAATGTTAAGAATACAGTTTTCTCAGCTAAATCTCTACAGTATTTAATCTAGTTTCACATTCTGAAATTTTTGAGTTGTTAATTGACTATGCTTAGCATTTTCATTTTGCATATTACTCACTTGTTTCTTGCCTAGATTCTGACTTAATATACCTTTTCATTTAAACAACTCCCATCTTCAGAATGAATATGTCCTGCATAAAACCACAGAAGACCTAAATAAATAACATACTGTGGGGGCTAAGTACAATATCAGGTTAGTCTGTTTCCTTCAGAGAGCCCTGGACCCAAGAGCCCTTCAGTTTTACAATTTGTTGAGGTGCAAGACAGTTCTTGGCTGAGCTGACTCTTTTTCAAAAAAGAAAGGAAAAAGAAGCTTTACTAAAACAAGTGCACACTTAACCCCCACCGCAGTTTCATTTGCAGTGGTGTTTACAATGGCATTTAGTGCAAATTTTCTATTTTCTCTTGTAAATGTTTGGAAAATGCTTTCCATTGTAACTTTTGAAATACTTTTAATAACAATAATATAAATTTTATCTACTATTCAGTCCAAAAGAAAATGGCAATGTTTATAAATAGTTTTAATTTTTCCTTCTTGACAGTTATTGTCCTTCATGTATCTTGAATTTATGACTTTCTGGAAAATCCTCTATTACCGTTCCACCATTCTGCATATACTCTCTCTAGTCTTCCTCTCTTCCTATAATTTTCTGATGAGTTTTGAACCTTTCTTTTCCTCCATGTCTCACAACCTCTCTCTCAACTAAAATTTCTCCATGTTTTTTTTTTTTTAATTTCTTCAGATCTATCTTCTTCAACTTCTCAACTTCATATGTGGTAAGTGAACCTAAAGCTGTAATCCTAAGGTGATGTAGTAATGTATTGGGTTGGCCAAACTATTCTGTAACATCTTACAGAAAACCCAAACAAACGTTTTGGTCAGCCTAATGTCTGCCTATCGGCTGAGGAGTCCCTTTCTGAGCTGTTTTCTGCTAAAGCATGAGGTTTTAAATGTTTTTGTTTAAATATTATATTCCCATTCTGAATGTTATTTTTTTCCGTTTTATGGTTTTACTGAAAATAAAGCTTATGTTCCCAATAAGCTTCATATAAACAAGAGAAGATTCATTATTCAAACCACATATAATTTAACTAAGAACAATATACAGACTGGCCAAAGGTGATGTTTCATCTGTGTTCTTTAAAAAACAAAAAATTCCCTGGTATGGCCATCTTCAGACAGGATTTTAAATTTGGGAGAACGATAAAGGAAGGTATTTGGATTCTAACCTCTGCTACAGTCTGGCCGTGGGAACATTCCAAATATATTTTGGGGTCCTTTAAAATCATTTCACCAGGACTGAAATGCTTTCACTGAAGATGGCCTTTGCATAATAGTTTATTATTCAATCTAAGAGGTGATTTAGTTATTCTAATTATTAGTACTTTTTTGTAAACTTGGAGTAAGTGATGGAATTCAAGCAATAGGGTATATCTAAAGTTGACTGCTGTCGTTGTTGCAAAGTTGCCAGTCTGTCCATTAGAGATTAGGGAAATATTCAGGAAATAAGATTGTTGATTCTTCCAAGTACATGGAGGATTTATAATAACGATGCGTTCTAATTCTTTATCTTCATCTGTAACATATTGCTAATATTTCTGTTTGAAGTGATAAACAGAGCAGTCTTCTTGCTTTTATAAAGGCTCACTCTTTTCAAGGCTGTGCCAGTTGTGCTAGTCAAAATGACAAATGCCGTATATTACTTTTCCTTTAACTCTCTCCCCATAAGCAATTCTGAGAAGAGACAAAGTTCTTCTGTGTCTCTGAGACTTTGCACAAGGTCCTCACTGTGGGAAAGGTTCCTCTTTTCGTCACCATTCCTCAGCTTTACTCCTATAGCACCCCCAGATTTTTACTCTATCTTTGTAACTTGTGATTATCCCGTGGGATATAGTCTGTATATATTCAGTCTGGGATAGACAGATATTCTCTGAATTCTCTTAACACAGTATGCAGGGTACTGTATTATAATTATCTATTTATTTGAATGATTCTTTATTATTCTCTGATTATTAGATTAGGAGCTCATTGAAAGCAGAGATTTTCATCATCTCAGTTTTTCCAGTGCCCAGCATACTACAAATAAAGTAAACGGCTGTCTTTTCACCTTGCTTATATTTTCCTTTGTTGTGCAGAAGCTTTTAATTTTAATTAGATCCCATTTGTTTATTTTTGCTTTTATTTCCAGAATTCTGGGAGGTGGATCATAGAGGATCCTGCTGTGATTTATGTCTGAGAGTGTTTTGCCTATGTTCTCCTCTAGGAGTTTTATAGTTTCTGATCTTACATTTAGATCTTTAATCCATTTTGAGTTTATTTTTGTGTGCGGTGTTAGAAAGTGATCTAGTTTCATTCTTTTACAAGTGGTTGACCAGTTTTCCCAGCACCACTTGTTAAAGAGATTGTCTTTACTCCATTGTATATTCTTGCCTCCTTTGTCAAAGATAAGGTGTCCATATGTGTGTGGATTTATCTCTGGGGAATGCAAACTAGTACAGCCACTATGGAGAACAGTGTGGAGATTCCTTAAAAAATTGCAAATAGAACTACCTTATGACCCAGCAATCCCACTTCTGGGCATACACACCGAGGAAACCAGAATTGAAAGAGACACATGTACCCCAATGTTCATCGCAGCACTGTTTATAATAGCCAGGACATGGAAACAACCTAGATGTCCATCAGCAGATGAATGGATAAGAAAGCTGTGGTACATATACACAATGGAGTATTACTCAGCCGTTAAAAAGAATTCATTTGAATCAGTTCTGATGAGATGGATGAAACTGGAGCCGATTATACAGAGTGAAGTAAGCCAGAAAGAAAAACACCAATACAGTATACTAACACATATATATGGAATTTAGGAAGATGGCAATGATGACCCTGTATGCAAGACAGGGAAAGAGACACAGATGTGTATAATGGACTTTTGGACTCAGAGGGAGAGGGAGAGGGTGGGATGATTTGGGAGAATGACATTCTAACATGTATACTATCATGTGAATTGAATCGCCAGTCTATGTCTGACGCAGGATGCAGCATGCTTGGGGCTGGTGCATGGGGATGACCCAGAAAGATGTTCTGGGGAGGGAGGTGGGAGGGGGGTTCATGTTTGGGAATGCATGTAAGAATTAAAGATTTTAAAATTTAAAAAAAAAAAAAAAGTGAATGGAAATCTACACCATAAATATAATTCAATATACTTGTTCAAAAAAAATAAATAAATAAAGTAAACGAAGAAAAAAATACAATCTGGTTTAATTACTAGGCTTTAAATAAAGGGTTTATTAAATTATAAAAATGATCTTTGAATACAGTTGCTATAGAGTTTCTACTGTTCTCCTAAGAAGGACAGCATTTCATGACAGCTATGTTTAGCTAAGCAAAATCATTAGTCAATCTGAGTGTGAACACAGGAACAATTTTGTTAATTTCCTTTCTCAATTTACCTTCAGTTGTTTGTGTTATCCTTCAGTTGCTAAGTCATATCCGACTCTGCGATCCCATGGACTTCAGCATATCAGGCACCCCCCATCCGTGTTTACTATCTCCCAGAGTTTGCTCAGATCTTCAGTTACTGAAGATAACACAAAATTTACTTGCTGACTTATATCAAAACCTTTTCATGGTAACAATGGTGGAATTAGAAATACTTTATTCTCACCATGTATAAAATTTGGGGACTGAAGACTGATTCAGATTGTAGAATGCAGAAGTTTACTTTTGTTCTGACTCCTCTCTCAGTTATGAAAGTCTTCATCCTACTACCTTTTGGTCCAGAAAAACTGATATAAAAAACAAAAACTCAAGCCTTTGTTAACGAATTTATGGACATATTTGTATAATTTACATAATTATATGTTTACTATCTGTCTTACAGAAATTCAGTTATGTCCTAACTGGAAATTTATGGAGGATAATTCTCATAAATTCAGTTTACACATTGCCTGGTCCAGCACAATAACAGATGTGGAATGCATGTTTTTTTATAATGATGTAAAAATGTTCAGTTGCAAAGGTGGGCTGTGGTCACATAATCTTCCTGTTCCCTACTCAATGAATAATTCAAGCAGTAGCCTTCACACTCCCCATAAGATTGAGAAGATATACCTATTCCCAAGTCTTGTTTTCTATTATTGAGACGTAAGAAGCTACTGCAAATGCAGAGTCTCTGGGGCCTTGTTACAGGGGCCAGCTTCAAGTTTCTATTGTGAACTCAAAAGGATATGTCAGGAGAAACTTTAGAATCACTAGTGAAAGAGCAGGCATAGTTTCAGGGGCAGTGTCTGTATTACATGGACAGTGTGTGTGTATTTGGCAAAATAGTGTATGTGTTGAGGGGTGTTCCTTCACTTGTTTTGTGTTTTATGGACATAGTCAGGTATTGAAATCTCTCTAAGGATGTTATTTGAAAATATATAATCTTACATGGAGAAATATAGATAACATATTTTGAAATTATGTATTATATATGGTAACTACACATTAATTAGTTATAATTGACATATATGAGAATCTTAAATAGTTGTATGTTTATGTGAGAGGAGAAAATAAAAAAATAAAATGTAAACTTAAATGCAAACCTATATGTGACGTGGCTATCTGAGTGATTTTGTAACAATTATCCACTGGACAACAGCAAATGAGTCCATTCATTAGGTTCTTGGAACCTGGGGAGAAGCTATTTCACTCCAAATATATAAAAATAATTATAACAAAATAAATTTTCTGTGTTTATAAAAGGTATTAAATATTTCATGAGGGAAAATAGTGCTAAACTTTAGTAACAGATTTCCCATAATTAAGGAAAACAACTTACTGTGTTTTTTTCCCCCTGAACAAGGTTCTGATTGAATGAACCAACCACTTTCTACACTGCTAAGTTTCCTTTCGCAAGCGTTGCCTGGAAAGAAAGTCCTAGGTGAGTAGTCTCAAAAATATTGCTTCATTTACAATTTTAAATGATATTTTCATAAGAAGTCTGTTGACAAAGACAGCCCAAACAGGAAAACAATAGAAAACTTTATGATGTATAAAATGAATTCTTCAAAAGAATTTTGTTTCGAAATGCCAAGGGTTATAAGTCAAATGTATGCAGCACATATTACTATTTATTACCTTGCATTGGCTGAAATTCATCTCTTCTGACAACCCTGGGTAAATCATGTTACATATTTCATAAAATATGAGTGCTGGTCCTTTTCTGAAGATGCCACTTAGTGTGTGAACTCACTGCCATTGGCTGCCTCCCAGTTGCTGTAAGCTCCCTTAAGACCACTACTTCTGCAGAGTCCTATGGCAGTTGAATCAGAGAAGAAAAGGTATTTATAGAAAACATATGCAAAAGGTTGATAGCTCGTCCAGTTTTTAGTGCACAGACTGACAGCTAAATACAAATTGAGAAATGTAAGTTTCACTTCAAGCAAATTTACTGGGTGAAAACCTCATTTTTTCATTTCATTTGAATACATTCACTGGCTTCTCAGAATATGCAACTTTATAGTGAGCATATTTTTTATTCTTGAAGGCTCATTATTTTACAGTGAGGTTACTGAACCTAGACCACGTAGGGCAGATTACCCAGCATAATATTAATCAAAATATACATGGCAAATGGGATTCCATACAGTGCCATACAGGCATCTGTTTTTAACACAGAATAAAAAAGTGTGTTTAGCTCCTTTATTAAAAGGTATTATGGACAATTTATTTTTAAGCCATCTCTCTAAGACTGTTAACTGGCATATAATTTAATGTACTCTCAAGGAACTTGACTTTTACTGTTTCCTTCAAAACAATGATATATAAAAGAACCTTGATATAAAAATGCCTTTGACCCTGAGAAAAGACTTAAATAGATAAGAATAAATTAAATGATATTTTAGATGCATGTAACAGTTACTCTGGATCTTGTAAAATAATGTATTTTCTGTTGCCATGTATGCCTTGATGGAAAAATGAGGCCAGTTCTGTTTCTAAAGGCACAACTTTTGTTCTCTGAATAAACCATATCAGTTTTGTAAGTTTTGCTTAAATCTGACAGAGTTGTCAAATGCCTAAATATTTCTAAACCAACGAATGAAAGGAGATCCTGTGAATTTTTATAAGAGAGAAGTAAATTCTATTACATCTGTTTAGGAAATTTGGGACAGTTTAGAGGGTACTAGATTTTATACTATTTGTATAGTATTTTCTTAATAGAGAAAAGGAAGCCAGTTCACTTCCATTGAAATATAGTCAGATAATTTAACACTAAATAGGCAATAGGGATAATGATAGGAGAAGAAAACTAGGCTAAGAAGTATAAAAGAAAACTAAACATTGTGACATTTTTAATTGAGTAAATTGTTTGAATGCTAAGTGGAAAATAGAATATAAATCATAAAGGTAATGCAAGAATGCATGCTCTTTTCAAAGAAGTGAAAATATTTGAGAATAATACTAGTAAGTGAAAAACAACAACAAAAGCAGCAATAAAACCTTGACATCACCCCCATTCCTCCTGCAATAAGATTTCATGTCTTGCTCTAGGTACCTAATATAAATGATTTGGAAGGCATCCTAAAAACCTTTATATATATTTACATAGTTATATATATTATTGTTTATATCTATATGTTGACTGTATATACATGTATGTTTACATAAAGGTATTATACACTACATATGTTTGTATATATGTATGGGAATCCCATGGACAGAGGAGCCTGGCGGGCTATGGTCCATAGAATTGTGAAGACTCAGACGTGACTGAAGTGATGGCACAGCACATGTGTGTGTGTGTGTGTGTGTGTGTGTGTGTGTGTATATCTATATATATATGTATACACATATAGTCCACATATAATTTAAAAAATTTTTCACTTGAAGTAAAATGAATCAATATTTTGGTATTGTGTCATTTGTCTGGCTTTTTCATACTGTTTTTAAGTGTGGCTAGTACATGGAGAAGGCAATGGCACCCCACTCCAGTACTCTTGCCTGGAAAATCCCATGGACGGAGGAGCCTGGCAGGCTGCAGTCCACGGGGTCTTGGAGAGTTGGATGCAACTTCACTTTCACTTTTCACTTTCATGCATTGGAGAAGGGAATGGCAACCCACTCCAGTTTTCTTGTCTGGAGAATCCCAGGGACGGAGGAGCCTGGTGGGCTGCCGTCTATGGGATCGCACAGAGTCAGACATGACTGAAGCGACTTAGCAGTACTAAGTATCTTAAGCATTTCCCTACTGATAGACTCTGGATTAATTTAAATTTTTGTTTACAAATGTAAAGAAATATTTAGGTCTATGAGGTAGATTTCTAAGTGATTAATTGATTTTTCTGGATATTCTAAAATTTTATCTAAGAAGATTATGCTTGTTTGTATCTCTTCCCCCAATGGTAAGAGAACTCCTCTCACATCCTCATCAACACTTTATATTATCAGCCTTTATGGATAATCTACTGGTAAAGTTTTTCATTAATTTAACATGCATTTCCATTACTACCAGTGAACTGAGTATTTGTACCTCTTTGTTGCCTACAGACAGACATACACAGACGCACAATCATACATGGATTATAATCTTCAGTTCAGTTAGTTCAGTTCAGTCGCGCAGTTGTGTCCGACTCTTTACGACCCCATGAATCGCAGCACGCCAGGCCTCCCTGTCCATCACCAACTCCCGGAGTTCACTCAGACTTGTGTCCATCGAGTCAGTAATGCCATCCAGCCATCTCATCCTCTGTCGTCCCCTTCTTCTCCTGCCCCCAATCCCTCCCAGCATCACAGTCTTTTCCAATGAGTCAACTCTTCACATGAGGTGGCCAAAGTATTGGAGTTTCAGCTTTAGCATCAGTCCTTCCAAAGAAATCCCAGGGCTGATCTCCTTCAGAATGGACTGGTTGGATCTCCTTGCAGTCCAAGGGACTCTCAAGAGTCTTCTCCAACACCACAGTTCAAAAGCACCAATTCTTTGGCACTCAGCTTTCTTCACAGTCCAACTCTCACATCCATACATGACTACTGGAAAAACCATAGCCTTGACTAGACGGACCTCAGTCGGCAAAGTAATGTCTCTGCTTTTCAATATACTATCTAGGTTGGTCATAACTTTTCTTCCAAGGAGTAAGTGTCTTTTAATTTCATGGCTTCAATCACCATCTGCAGTGATTTTGGAGCCCCCCAAAATAAAGTCTGACACTGTTTCCACTGTTTCCCCATCTATTTCCCATGAAGTGATGGGACCGGATGCCATGATCTTCATTTTCTGAATGTTGAGCTTTAAGCCAACTTTTTCACTCTCCTCTTTTATTTCATCAAAAGGCTTTTTAGTTTTTCTTCACTTTCTGCCATAAGGGTGGTGTCATATGCATATCTGAGGTTATTTATATTCCTCCCGGCCATCTTGATTCCAGCTTGTGTTTCTTCCAGTCGAGCGTTTCTCATGATGTACTCTGCATATAAGTTAAATAAGCAGGGTGACAATATACAGCCTTGACGTACTCCTTTTCGTATTTGAAACCAGTCTGTTGTTCCATGTTCAGTTCTAACTGTTGCTTTCTGACCTGCATACAGATTTCTCAAGAGGCAGGTCAGGTGGTCTGGTATTCCTATCTCTTTCAGAATTTTCCACAGTTGATTGTGATCCACACAGTCAAAGGCTTTGGCATAGTCAATAAAGCAGAAATAGATGTTTTTCTGGAACTCTCTCACTTTTTCCATGATCCAGTGGATGTTGGCAATTTGATCTCTGGTTCCTCTGCCTTTTCTAAAACCAGCTTGAACATCAGGAAGTTCACGGTTCATATATTGCTGAAGCCTGGCTTGAAGAATTTTGAGCATGACTTTACTAGCATGTGAGATGAGTGCAATTGTGCGGTAGTTTGAGCATTCTTTGGCATTGCCTTTCTTTGGGATTGGAATGAAAACTGACTTTTTCCAGTCCTGTGGCCACTGCTGAGTTTTCCAAATGTGCTGGCATATTGAGTGCAGCACTTTCACAGCATCATCTTTCAGGATTTGAAAGAGCTCAACCGGAATTCCATCACCTCCACTAGCTTTGTAGTGATGCTTTCTAAGGCCCACTTGACTTCACATTCCAGGATGTCTGGCTCTAAATGAGTGATCTCACCATCGTGATTATCTGGGTCATGAAGATTCTTTTTGTACAGTTCTTCTGTGTATTCTTGCCATCTCTTAATATCTTCTGCTTCTGTTAGGTCCAGACCATTTCTATCCTTTCTTGAGCCCATCTTTGCATGAAATGTTCCCTTGGTATCTCTAATTTTCTTGAAGAGATCTCTAGTCTTTCCCATTCTGTTGTTTTCCTCTATTTCTTTGCACTGATCGCTAAAGAAGGCTTTCTTATGTCTTCTTGCTATTCTTTGGAACTCTGCATTCAGATGCTTATATCTTTCCTTTTCTCCTTTGCTTTTCGCTTCTCTTCTTGTCACAGCTATTTGTAAGGCTTCCTCAGACAGCCATTTTGCTTTTTTGCATTTCTTTTCCATGGGGATGGTCTTGATCCCTGTCTCCTGTACAGTGTTACGAACCTCATTCCATAGTTCATCAGGCACTCTATCTAGCAGATCTAGGCCCTTAAATCTATTTCTCACTTCCACTGTATAATCATAAGGGATTTGATTTAGGTCATACCTGAATGGTCTAGTGGTTTTCCCTACTTTCTTCAATTTCAGTCTGGATTTGGTAATAAGAAGTTCATGATCTGAGCCATAGTCAGCTCCTGGTCTTGTTTTTGCTGACTGTATAGAGCTTCTCCATCTTTGGCTGCAAAGAATATAATCAGTCTGATTTCGGTGTTGACCATCTGGTAATGTCTGTGTGTAGAGTCTTCTCTTGTGTTGTTGGAAGAGGGTGTTTGCTATGACCAGTGCATTTTCTTGGCAAAACTCTATTAGTCTTTGTCCTGCTTCATTCTGCATTCCAAGGCCAAATTTGCCTGTTACTCCAGGTGTTTCTTGGCTCCCTACTTTTGCATTCCCCGTCCCCTATAATGAAAACGACATCTTGTTTGGGTGTTAGTTCTAAAACGTCTTGTAGGTCTTCATAGAACCGTTCAACTTCATCTTCTTCAGCTTTACTGGTTGGGGCACAGACTTGGGTTACTGTGATGCTGCTGCCGCCGCCTGTGTTTAGTGCGCTGGTCGCAGCCGCCTCCGCCTGTGCTTATCTCTGATTGTAACCTTAATCCCCCTAAAACAACTCATCCTGGTAGATTTTATTTTGTTTATTTTATTTTATTTTTTATGGAAAAGAAAACAGGGTGCATAACCATTATGTGACTTGCCTCAGGAGTTCTGGTATGGTTTTGCTGGAGGGCTCCACCTCAAGGTCTTTTATAAACCTGTTATCAATGTGTCAGCTGGAGCTGCGGTCGTCTCAAGGCTAGACTGGGGTAGACCGCTTTAAGGTTGGTGTCAGGATTCAGTTCTTCAGGGCCTGTCAGGTTTTTGCTGCATGGGTTTCACTACAAGTCAGCAACATGGCCTCCGACTTCCTTCAGAACCAGACAGAAAGAGTGGTAGAGGCTGAGCAAACAGAAACTAGAGTCTTTTTGTAACTGATCTCAGAAGTGCTATATCTCAGAAGCCCATTACTTTTGCCATATTCCATTCAACAGAAGTGAATGATTATGTCCAGTTCACAAAGTTAGGGCATTGTACAGGGGCATATACGCCGGAAGGTAAGCATCCTCAGGGTGCTAGAGGCTACCTCCCAAAAATGTGTAGGATGATGGAGGCCTGCTTTATAATATTGAATTCTTCCCATAGAAGAATATGGTAGGATTCCTTAATGGAATCGTTTTAATTATTTTGTTATTGTGAATGTGTTTGATCACTCAGTTGTGTCTGACCCTTTGCAACCCCATGGACTGTAGCCCATCGGGCTCCTCTGTCCATGGGCATTCTCCAGGCAAGAAAACTGAGTGGGTTTCCATGTCCTCCTCCAGTGGATCTTCCCAACCCAGGGATCGAACTGAGGTCTCCCGTATTGCAGGCAGATTCTTTACCGTCTGAGTGAATGGGATTTTACAAATTTCTACTTGGAGGTGGCATTGCTGTTAAACAAACGTTTCTCTCTCTGTGTATGAGATGTTTATATATTTTATTTTTATTTTACTTTTTGAATTCAATTAGCATTTTGATCTGCAAATAATAATGACTTAAATTCATTTATTTTAATGAAGTATAGTTGATTTACAATTTCTTATTAGTTTCAGGTATTCTGCATAGTGGCTGAACATGTTTGCTGATTATACTCCACTTAAAGTCATCACAAAATAATAGCTATATTGCCCTGTTCTGTACAGTACATCCCTGTAGCCTATCCATTTTGCATATAGTAGTTTGTACCTCTCAGTCACCTATCCCCATCCTGCATCTCTTCCATTCCCTCTGGTAAATATCCATCTGTTCTCCATACTTGTGAGTCTCTTTCTGTTTTACTATATTTATTTGTTTCTTTTTTTTTAGATTTCACATTAGTGAAGTGTGATATTCTCCAGGTTCATCCATACTGCTCCAAATCTCAGCCACTAATTTTACAGCTGAGAAATATTTCATTGTGTATATATTAATTTTCTTTACTCATGTATCCATTGATGGAATAGTTTGCTTCCGATCTTTAGTACTACAAATAATGCTGCTATGAATATTGGGGTGCATGTATCTTTTCGAGTTAGTGTTTTCATTCTGTTAGACATGTATACCTAGGAGTGGAATTGCTGGGTTATATGGAAGTTCTATTTTTACTTTTATGAGGAATCACCATACGTTTTTCCACAATGGCTTAATTTAGATCCCCACCAACAGTGTGCCAGGGTTCCCTTTTCTCCACATCTTCACCAACATTTGTTATTTGTGCTCTTTTTGATGATAACCATTCTGACAGGTGTGAAATGACACCTCAATGTGGCTTTAATTAGCATCTTCTAATAATTAGTGATGTTGAGCACATTTTTACATGCCTGTTCGCCATCTGTGTCTTCCATGGGAAAATGTCTATTCAGATCTTCTGCCCATTTTTAAATTGGTAGCCATTGTTGTTATTGAGTTGCCTAAGTTGTTTATGTAGTTTGAATGTTAACTCTTTGTTGGTTATATCTTTCGCTAATATTTTCTCCTATCCTGTAGGTTGTCTTTTTGTTTTGTTGATGGATTCCTTTATGTAAAAAGCTTTTAAGTTTGATTTGGTACCATTTACTTATTTTTGCTTTCGTTTATTGTACCTTAGGATACAGATTCAAAAAATATTGCCATGATCTATGTCAAAGAGTACTGTTCCTATGTTTTCTTGCAGGAGTTTTATGGTTTCAGATTTTGCGCTTAGATCTTTAATACATTTTGCATTTATTTTTGTATATGGTGTGAGGAAGTATTCTAATTTCATTGTTCTATGTGTAGATTTCTAGATTTCCCAGCACCACTTATTGAAGAGACTATATTTTCTCCATTATCTATTTCTGCTTCTTTTTTTGGAGGTTATTCGACCATAAGTTTATGGGTTTATTTCTGGACTCTTTATTCTATTTCATTGAGATATGTGTCTGTTTTTGTGCCAATACCATACTTTGTTGATTACTGTGACTTCGTTCTTTTTTTCTCAGTATTGCTTTAGCAATTCAGAAACTTTTTGTAGTTCCATGCAAATTTTAGAATTATTTGTTCTAGTTTTGTGAAAAATATCATTGGTATTTAATAGAAAGTGAAAGTGTTAGTCGCTTAGTCACATCCAACTTTTGTGACCCCATGGACGTAGCCCTCCAGGCTCCTCTGTCCAAGGGATTCTCCAGGTAAGAATACTGGAGCAGACTGCCATTTTCTCCTCCAGGCGATCGTCACAACCCAGGGAGTGAACCCAGGTCTCCTGCATTGCAGGCAGACTATTTACTGTCTGAGCCACAAGCTAGGAATTTAGTAGGAATTGCATTAAATCTGTAGATTGCTTTTGTTAATATTTTAACAATATTTACTCCTCCAGTATAAGAGCTCAGGATACCTTTCCATTTCTTTGTATCATTTTTAATTTCCTCTATCAAGGCTTTGTAGTTTTCAGACACTAGTTTTTTGCCCTCCTTAAACTTATTTCTAGGTGTTTAATTCCTTTTGATGCAATTTTAAAGAGGATTTTTTTTCCTACTTTCTCTTTCTCACAGCTCATTATTATAGAGCTGTATAGAAAAGCAACAGATTTCTGTATATTAAGCTTATATCCTTCAACTTTACTGAATTCATTTATTCCAATAGCCTTTGAGGGGGGCTTTAGTGGTCTCTGTATATAGTATTGTGTCATCTACATATAATGATAGTTTACTACTTCCCTTTCAATTTGGATGCTTTTATATCTTGTATGATTGCTATGGCTAGGACTTTCAACTATGTTAAATATCACTTCCAGTGTATGTTAAATAGGCTGTGAGTTTGTCATAAATTACCTTTATTATGATGAGATATGTTCCTTCTGTATCAACTTTGATGAGAGTTGTTTTTTTTTTCACGACTGAATGTTAAATTTTGTCAAGTGCTCTTGCTGTGTCTACTGAGATGTTCGTGTGTTTTATTCTTTCTTTTGTTAGTATGGTGTATCACATTGATTGGCTGATGTGAAATCATTCTTGCATCCCTAGGATAAATCTTACTTGATCATGGTGTGTGAACCTTTTATGTATTGTTGAATTTGGTTTGCTAGTATTTTGTTGAGAATTTTCTCCCTTTTTAAAACAATTTATTTTTTAATTGGAGGAAAATTGCTTTACAATGTTGTATTGGTTTCTGCCATACAAGAACACAAATCAGCTATAATTATACACATATGACCTCCCTCTTGAACCTCCCTCCCCTGTCCCCTTCCCACCCCTCTAGGTCATCACAGAGAAGAACTTCCCCGTGTTATATAGCAATTTCCCACCAGCTCTCTGTTTTACCCATGCTGCTGCTGCTAAGTTGCTTCAGTCGTGTCCGACTCTGTGCAACCCCATAATAGTGTATGTATGTCAAGGCTACTTTCTTCATTGTCCCGCTCTTTCCTTATCCCACTGTATCCACAAGTCTGTCTCTGCATCTGTGTCTTCATTCCTTCCCTGCAAATAGGTTTATTAATACCATTTTATAGATTCCATATATGTGCATTAATATACATTTTTTTTCTCTTTCTGAATTACTTTACTCTGTATAACAGGTTCTAGGTACATCCATCTCACTCACCTGCACAAAGTCACTCATTTTATGGTTGAACAATATTCCATTGTGTGTATGTGCCACATCGTCTTTAACCGTTCATCTGTCAGTGGACATCTAGGTTGCTTCCATGTCCTAGCTGTTGTAAATGGTGCTGCTATGAACATTGGGGTACATGTGTCTTTTATTTATTTATTTTTTTAATTTATTATTATTTTTTAATTTATTTATTTTTTTAATTTTAAAATCTTTAATTCTTACATGCATTCCCAAACATGACCCCCCCTCCCACCTCCCTCCCCACAACATCTCTCTGGGTCAGAATTGAGGTTTCCTCAGGGTATACAGCCAGTATTGGAATTATTGGATCATATACTTTATTGACTATGCCAAAGCCTTTGACTGTGTGGATCACAATAAACTGTGGAAAATTCTGAAAGAGATGGGAATACCAAACCACCTGACCTGCCTCTTGAGAAATCTGTATGCAGGTCAGGCAGCAACAGTTAAAACTGGACATGGAACAACAGACTGGTTCCAAATAGGAAAAGGAGTGCATCAAGGCTGTGTATTGTCACCCTGCTTATTTAACTTCTATGCAGAGTACATCATGAGAAACGCTGGACTGGAAGAAACACAAGCTGGAATCCAGATTGCCAGGAGAAATATCAATAACCTCAGATATGCAGATGATACCACCCTTATGGCAGAAAGTGAAGAAAAACTAAAAAGCCTCTTGATAGAAGTGAAAGAGGAGAGTGAAAAAGTTGGCTTAAAGCTCAACATTCAGAAAACGAAGCTCATGGCATTTGGTCCCATCACTTCATGGGAAGTAGATGGGGAAACAGTGGAAACAGTGTCAGACTATTTTTTTGGGCTCCAAAATCACCGCAGATGGTGACTGTAGCCATGAAATTAAAAGACGCTTACTCCTTGAAAGAAAAGTTATGACCAACCTAGATAGCATATTCAAAAGCAGAGACATTACTTTGCTGACTAAGGTCCATCTAGTCAAGGCTATGGTTTTTCCTGTGGTCATGTATGGATGTGAGAGTTGGACTGTGAAGGCTGAGTGCTGAAAAATTGATGCATTTGAACTGTGGTGTTGGAGAAGACTCTTGAGAGTCCCTTGGACTGCAAGGAGATCCAACCAGTCCATTCTGAAGGAGATCAGCCCTGGGATTTCTTTGGAAGGACTGATGCTAAAGCTGAAACTGTAATACTTTGGCCACCTCATGCAAAGAGTTGACTCATTGGAAAAGACTCTGATACTGGGAGGGATTGGGGGCAGGAGAAGAAGGGGACAACAGAGGATGAGATGGCTGGATGGCATCACTGACTCGATGGACGTGAGTCTGAGTGAACTCCGGGAATTGGTGATGGACAGGGAGGCCTGGCGTGCTGCGATTCATGGGGTCGCAAAGAGTCAGACACGACTGAACGACTGAACTGAACTGAACTGATGGTAGTTCTATTCCTAGTTTTTAAAGGATTCTCCATACTGTTCTCATAGTGGCTGTATCAATTTATATTCCCACCAACAGTTCAAGAGTTCCCTTTTCTCCACATCTTCTCCAGCATTTATTGTTTGTAGATTTTTTGATGATGGCCATTCTAACAGGTGTGAAGTGATACCTCAGAGTAGTTTTGTTTTGTATTTCTCTAATATTTTGTGACGTTGATCATCTTTTTTGTGTGTTTATTGGCTATCTGTATATCTCCTTGGAGAAGTATCTGTTTAGGTCTTCTGCCCATTTTTTGATTGGGCTTTTGTTTTCCCATATTGAACTCTATGAACTGCTTATATATTCTGGAGATTAATCCTTTGTCAGTTGTTTCATTTACAGTTATTTTAGCCCATTTATTGAGAATTTTTGCATCTATATTAATCAGAGCTATTGACCTGTACTTTTCATTTGTTGTAGTTTCTTTGTCTGAATTTAGTATCATAGTAATGGTGACTTCATGGAATGAATTTGAGTTTCATCCTCTTCAATTTTTTAGAGTAGTTTGAGAAGGAGAAATATCAATAAACTCAGATATGCAGATGACACTTCCCTTATGGCAGAAAGTGAAGGGGAACTTAAGAGCCTCTTGATGAAGGTGAAAGAGGAGAGTGAAAAACTGGCTTAAACTCATAATTCCAAAACTGAAGATCATGGCATCCAGTCCCATCACTTAATGGTAAGTAGATGGGAAGCAATGGAAACAGTGACAGACTTTATTTTCTTGGGCTCCAAAATAATTGCAGATGGTGACTATAGCCATGAAGTTAAAAGGTGCTTGCTTCTTAGAAGAAAAGCTATGACTAACCTAGACAGCATATTAAAAAGCAGAGACGTTGCTTTGCTGACAAAGGTCCGTCTAGTCAAAGGTATGGTTTTTCCGGTAGTCATGTATGGATGTGAGAGTTGGAACATAAAGAAGGGTGAGCACAGAAGAATTGATGATTTTGAACTGTGGTGCTGGGGAAGACTCTTGAGAGTCCCTTGGACAGCAAGGAGGTCAAACCAGTCAATCCTGAAGGAAATCAACCCTGACTGTTCATTGGAAGGACTGATGCTGAAATTGAAGTTCCAATACTTTGGCCACTGGATGCAAAAAGCCTACTAATTGGAAAAGACCCTGATGCTGGGAGAGACTGAGGGCAGAGAAGGGGACAACAGAAGATGAGATGATTGGATAGCATCACTGACTCAATGAACATGAGTGAGCAAACTCTGGGAGATAGTGGAGGACAGGGATGCCTAGCTCACTGCAGTCCTTGGGGTCACAAAGAGTCAGACATAACTTAGTGATTGAGCAACAACAAAATATAAATATAAATAGTATAATAACATAAATATATAGTGAATATATAAATAATATACAGTAAAATAATATAAATAATATAACCATTATATTATTTGAATGTCTAGTTTCAACACTAATGTACCAGATTTGCAAAGAAGCAGACAAGTATGGCCCATGTACAGGAAAAAATTTAATCAATAGAACATGTTCTTGAGTAAGCCAGAATACAGTAGTTAAGAAACACCTAAAATCACCTATTATAAATATGTGACAAGAACTAAAAGAAACAGTGCCTACAAATTAAAAGAAAGTAAGGTCTTCCCAGGTGGCAATAGTAGTAAAGAATCCACCTGCCAATGCAGGAGACACTAGAGATGCGGGTTTGATCTCTGGCTTGAGAAGATCTTCTGAAGTAGGAAATGGCAACCTACTCCAGTGTTCTTGTCTGGAAAATTCCATGGACAAAGGAGTCTGGCAGGCTACAGTCTATGGGGTCCACAAAACATCAAACACAACTAGCAACTGAGCCCTCATGAGAATTGTGTACCAGTATATAGACAATGTCTGTAAGGAGGTAAAATTTGTTTTAAAAAGGACCAAATAAGCCTGTATGCGAGAGAGCAAAAGAGACACAGATGTATAGAACAGTCTTTGGGACTCTGTGGGAGAGGGAGAGGGTGGGATGATTTGGGAAAATGGGATTGAAACATGTATAATATCATATATGAAATGAATCGCCAGTCCAGGTTCGATGCAGGATACAGGATGCTTGGGGCTGGTGCACTGGGATGACCCAGAGAGATGGTACAGGGAGGGAGGTGGGAGGAGGGTTCAGGATGGGGGAACACATGTACACCTGTGGCGGATTCATGTTGATGTATGGCAAAACCAGTACAATATTGTAAAGTAATTAGCCTCCAATTAAAATACATAAATTTAAAACAAGGACCAAATACATAGTCAGAAACTGAAAGTACAATACCTAAAGTGAAAGATACAAATTAAAGACTGAAGAGTAGGTTTGTATTGGCAGAAGGAAAAAAAATCAGTAAACCTGAAAGCATCTTAACTGAGACTATATAATCTGAAACAGAAAAAAAAGCAATGAAGAAAAATAACTAGAAAATTAGAGATATATAAGATACCATCAATAATAAAAAATATATATGTAATGAGACTTGTATAAGCCAAGGAGAGAGGTAAAGGATGAGAAATAATATTTAGAGATTAGAGTCAATAGTTTTCCAGATTTGATTAGAAGCTTGGGCTTCCCTTGTGGCTCAGCTGGTAAAGAATCCACCTGCAGTGCGGGAGACCTGGGTTTGACCCCTGAGTTGGAAAGATCCCTTGGTTAAGGGAAAGGCTACCCACTCCAATATTCTGGCCTAGAGAATTCCATGGACTATGTAGTCCATGGAGGTGCAAAGAGTCGGACATAACTGAGCAACTTTCACTTCACTTCACTTTAATCAATATATCTAAGAACTTCCAAGAGCTCCCAAGTAGGATAGAGTCGTAGGTTCACATCTAAGCACACCATAATCAAACCACTGAAACTAAAGGCAAAGAGAGGAATGTTGAATGCAGCAAGGGAAAAATGATTTATCACTTGAAATTATCCTCAATAAGATTAACATTAGGTTTCCCATCAGAAACCACTGTTGGCTAGAAAGCAGTGTGTCCATTTGTTCTCTGTAGTGTCCAACATTGAAGTAACCTAGTTCAGTGTTGAAAGAAAAAGACTGTTAACCAAGAATTCTGTATCCAACAAAACAGTCAGAAAATTAAGGAAAAATTAAAACATTCCCAGATAAACAAAAACTAAGATTATTTGCCATTAGAAGACTTGCTGTACAAGAAATACTAAAGGAGTTCTTCAAGAAGAAATGAAAAAAATCTCAGGGACGTACTTGAATGAATATTAAAAAAAAAAAACGATCACAAAGAGGAAATGCAAATGGCCAACAGGCACATGCTCAGCATCACTGTTTATCAGGGAAATGCAAATCAAAACTACCATGCGATAGCACCTCACACCTGTCAGAATGGTGTCGTAAAAAAGAAGATAAATAACAATCACTGATGGAGATGAGGAGTAAAGGGAACTCTCCTACACTGCTAGTGGGAATGTAAATTGATGCAGCCATTGTGGAAAACAGTATGCAGAATTGTCACAAACCTGAAAATCGACTGTCGTAAAACACAATAATTCCACTCCAGGGTGTGTATCTGAAAAAAACAAAAGTCTAATTCAAAATGAAAAATGTACCCCAATGTTCATGGGAGCATTATTTATAATTGTCATGATATGGAAGCAACCTAAGTGTCTATCAAAGAAGATGTGGTGTGATTTTATATATATCTATGATGAAATACTACTCAGCCATGGAAAAGAATGAAATTTTGCCATTGACAGCAACATGGATGGATTTGGTAGGCATTATGCTAAGTGAAATAAGTCAGATAAAAGACATATACGGTATGATATGTGAAATCTAAAAAAAAAATGCATCCAACTAGAGAATAAAACAAAAAAGCAGCAGCCTCACAGATATAGAGAACAAGCTAGTGGTTGCCAGTGGGGAGAGGGAAGGAAGGAGGGGCAGTATAAAGGTAGCAGGTTAAAGAAAGAATTATTATGGAGTATGTGAAATCATGAATGTCAAACTTTTGAAATCTGTGAAGCACTATAAAATTTAAAGAATCTTCCATTTAACTAGGAAAAAAGTTAGCAAAAAAAAGCACCAGTAATGCGACTAGATAGATAAACCTAAACGTTGGTAATCCTTTACTCATTCTATTAATAATTGACATAAAAGACGTCTTCACAAAGCATAATTTTCATGTTTGGGAACGCATGTAAGAATTAAAGATTTTAAGATTTAAAAAAATAAAAAACTAAAATTAAAAAAAAAAACTGTATTGATTATTCTGGACAGACTGAGTTCCTGTCATTTCCATATGAATTTTAGTATTAGTTTGTCAGTTCTGCAGAAAAGCTAGCTGGAATTTTAATAGGGATTACTTTAAATCTGTAGATCAATTTGGAAAGTATTCCCATTTTAACAATATTAAGTTTTTGGAATATGAGATGTCTTTCCATTTATTTAGGTTCTCTTTAATTTTTCTCAACAGTATTTTATAGTTTTTAGAGTACAAATTTTCTACTTTTATTATATTTACTTCTAAGTATTTTATTATGTTTATGCTATTATAAATGACTTGTGCTCTTAATTTTCTGTTGTATTGCTCATTCATGCAACTGATTTTAAAATTGCTTTATAATAATATATTTATTTACTGCTAGGTATCTTGGATATTAAATTTGACTTTATTAATGGAAAAATAGGTTGATTCAAGATTCTTACGTATATCTTGAATGATGATCCTATAATTTAGAAGTATTTTGGTCATGTCACCATTTTGAAAGAGATGCTATGAGATAGATAACTATGCCAGTGTTTCAGTGCTAAAATACATTTTTATGAGCGTTGATACAGACTTTACCAGATGACCTCTTGGGTTTGAGGACAAAGATATTGATAGAAATTCAACCCATATTCTTATAAAATTCAGCTACTCATTTATGCCATTCTGTAATTCTGTAAAGATGTTGTAAAGTGAACCATGAGAACTTTGGTATCATTTTCTAAAGTATATTTATGTGAGTTTTTATTTTAAAGCCTTGCTACCATAAAAATACAAAATGTGAAATCATTTAATATCTAAATAAATTGAATGTACCATACATGTTTTTAGTTTCTCAAGCTAAACAATGGCAGCTGTCTGTTGAAATTAACTTTTATGCAGAAATAAAATTTATATTTGATTTTATTTGTGTAATTTGCTAAAATTATTTTTCAGGAAGTGTTATTTTGCATGAAAAATTATAATGAGAAAGCTGTAATTTTGTCAACAGTGTTTTTATGACTTATGTGGATAAAATAAAATTTCCAAGCATAAAAATTAAATGTATGCACATTTTATGTGCGTGTGTTCATATGTCTGTCATCAGCTTCTGGAGAGATCTCAAATATCTACTAAGTTAGAAACAACTGATGTATCCAGTGGGCTCAATTAACTCAATATAGGCTCCATGGATTAGTACATTCATTTTTGAATTACTGATTTGTATTCTTTTTTTTCTATTTTATATCCAGCTACTTTCCCAAAGTATACTTTCAAATATTTAAAATAATCTCCAAATTAACAATGCCAATATTGAACTCCTGAATTATTCCCTTAAGAGTGTTTGCCCTGGTTTTCTCATTGCTCAGGAAAAAAAGCCTTAAGAGTCATCCTGGATTCCTCTTTCTCTCATATCTTACATCCAATTTACCAGATAATTATTAGTTGTTGTACATTTATTGTCTAATTTAATGCTAATATGAAGTAGGTATTATTATCCTATTTTCAGATAAATAGAAGATATTAATAATTATCCTAGCAAACACACAGTTCTTACTATACTAGGCACCGTTTAACACTTTGAACTATTTTACTTATTGTAACCCTAATAATACTCCTGATAACCCTGTACGGTAGGTTCAATTACTATATCCATTTTATATGTGGGAAAATGAGGCACAAATTAAGTATAAAAATTTGTTGCCTAAATTCTTATAAATAATGTGTGTAGAAGCCAAATTTGAAACCTGAAAATGGCACCCAAATGCAGTAAGTTCCTTTCAGTTGAAAGGAAGGTTTTAGGGAAACTTAAATGAAGTACTACACAATGAATAGACACTAAATGTATACAATTTTAGTTTTCCTCCCTTACCAGTATCCGACAGGCATTTACCTGGTGCCCAACATGTGCCAGGCATTAGTGCACAAAGACGGGCACAGTGTGCTTCTTGCACACAGGAAGGTTATGATCTTGTCTGAGAGATCAAAGAAACATAAATAACTGAATATATTGTCATCACTAAATATATGAAACATGTGGAGATGAGAGTGAGAGAGAAGCTGCAATAAAAACTTGTGATAGACAAATCACTATTTGTAAAATAGTAGTCAGGGTATTCATATATACATATAAGAAAGAATGTATTCTATTCTTACTCTCTGTTTCCAATGATCCGGTGGATGTTGGCATTTGATCTCTGGTTTCTCTGCCTTTAAAACCAGCTTCATCTGGAAGTTCATGGTTTACATATTGCTAAAGCCTGGCTTGGATCAGTGCAATTGTGCAGTAGTTTGAGCATTCTTTGGCATTGCCTTTCTTTGGGATTGGAATGAAAACTGACTTTTTCCAGTCCTGTGGCCACTGCTGAGTTTTCCAAACTTGCTGGCATATTGAGTGCAGCACTTTCACAGCATCATTTTTCAGGATTTGAAACAGCTCAACTGGAATTCTATCACCTCCACTAGCTTTGTTCGTAGTGATGCTTCCTAAGGTCCACTTGACTTCACATTAAAGGATGTCTGGCTCTAGGTGAGTGATCACACCATCATGATTATCTGGGTTGTGAAGATCTTTTTTGTATAGTTTTTCTGTGTATTCTTGCCACCTTTTCTTAATATCTTCTGCTTCTGTTAGATCCCTACCATTTCTATCCTTTCTTGAGCCCATCTTTGCATGAAATGTTCCCTTGGTATCTCTAATTTTCTTGAAGAGATCTCTAGTCTTTCTCATTCTGTTGTTTTCCTCTATTTCTTTGCATTGATCACTGTGGAAGGCTTTCTTATCCTGCTTGCTATTCTTTGGAACTCTCCATTCAGATGCTTATATCTTTCCTTTTCTCCTTTGCTTTTCTCTTCCCTTCTTTTCACAGCTATTTGTAAGGCCTCCTCAGACAGCCATTTTGCTTTTTTGCATTTCTTTTCCATGGGGATGGTCTCAATGCCTGTCTCCTATACAATGTCATGAACCTCCCTCCATAGTTTATCAGGCACTCTGTCTGTCAGATCTAGTCTCTAAACTCTATTTCTCACTTCCACTGTGTAGTCATAAGGGATTTGATTTAGGTCATACCTGAATGGTCTAGTGGTTTTCTCTACTTTCTTCAATTTCAGTGTGAATTTGGCAATGAGTTCATGATCTGAGTCACAGCCAGCTCCCGGTCATGTTTTTGCTGACTGTACAGAACTTCTCCATCTTTGGCTGCAAAGAATATAGTCAATCTGATTTCAGTGTTGACCATCTGGTGATGTCCATGCATAGAGTCTTCTCTTGTGTTGTTGGAAGAGGGTGTTTGCTATGACCAGTGCATTCTCTTGGCAGAACTCTATTAGCCTTTGCCCTGCTTCATTCTGTACTCCAAGGCCAAATTTGCCTGTTACTCCAGGTGTTTCTTGACTTCCTACTTTTGCATTACAGTTCCCTATAATGAAAAGGACATCTTTTTGGGGTGTTAGTTCTAGAAGGTCTTATAGGTCTTCATAGAACTGTTCAACTTCAGCTTCTTCAGCATTACTGGTCGAGGCATACACTTGGATTACTGTGATATTGAATGGTTTACCTTGGAAACGAACACAGATCATTCTGGACAGAAAAACATCTCTTTCTGCTTTATTGACTATGCCAAAAGCTTTGACTGTGTGGATCACAATAAACTGTGAAAAATTCTAAAAGAGATGGGAATACCAGACCGCCTGTCTCTTGAGAAACCTGCATGCAGGTCAGGAAGCAACAGTTACAACTGGACATGGAACAACAGACTGGTTCCAAATAGGAAAAAGAGTACATCAAGGCTGTATATTGTCACCCTGCTTATTTAACTTCTATGCAGAGTACATCATGAGAAACCCTGGGCTGGAGGAAGCAAAAGCTGGAATCAAGATTGCCAGGAGAAATATCAATAACCTCATATATGCAGATAACACCACCCTTATGGCAGAAAGTGAAGAAGAACTGAAGAGCCTCTTGATGAAAGTAAAAGAGGAGAGTAAAAAAGTTGGCTTAAAGCTCAACATTCAGAAAACGAAGATCATGGCATCTGGTCCCATCACTTCATGGGAAATAGATTGGGAAATAGTAGAAACAGTATCAGACTATATTTTTGGGCTCCAAAATCACTGCAGATGGTGACTGCAGCCATGAAATTAAAAGACACTTACTCCTTGGAAGCAAAGTTATGACCAACCTAGATAGCATATTCAAAAGCAGAGACAGTACTTTGCCAACAAATGTCCATCTAGTCAAGGCTATGGTTTTTCCAGTGATCACGTATGGATGTGAGAGTTGGACTATAAAGAATGCTGAGCACCGAAGAAATTATGCTTTTGAACTGTGGTGTTGGAGAAGACTCTTGAGAGTCCCTTGGACTGCAAGGAGATCCAACCAGTCCATTCTAAAGGAGATCAGTCCTGGGTGTTCATTGGAAGGACTGGTTGTGCATTGGATGCTGAATCTGAAACTCCAATACTTTGGCCACCTCATGAGAAGAGCTGACTAATTGGAAAAGACCCTGATATTGGGAAAAATTGATGGAGGAGGAGTAGAGGACGACAGAGGATAAGATGGTTGGATGGCATCACCAACTCAATGGACATGGGTCTGAGTGAGGTCTGGGAGTTTGTGATGGACAGGGAGGCCTGGCATGCCGCGGTTCATGGGGTCACAAAGAGTCTGATATGACTGAGCAACTGAACTGAACTGACTCTCTGTTTACACGCCTCCCTGAGATACTTCTAAGTTCAAGAAAAATAAAGACTCTTCATGGTCTCAAAGTGCTCAGCCTTTAGGACCATTTTGATTCTCTTTTCCACTAAGGAACACAAAAATCCCATCTACAAGGTATGCTAGGTAATAAAATGAAAGTTCTGAAAGATGAGTTTAGAACTAAACAAAATATAACTTTAGATTTATTTATTTATTTTTGTATGTGAATACATTGCATTTTTCTTATATAAGCATTTGTCAGATAAAATCTAGGCTGTAAATTGTATAATTGGGACAGTATTACATGAGATGTTAAATATATTAGATGCAGTATTTAACCAAGGTCCTTCCTCTTTTTTTACTTCAAGAATTCTTATGTAGATAAAAATTAACAATTGATAAACAGATTCTGAAACAAGGGTCTTAAATATTTATAGACACTAAAAAACCAGTGTTTTCCCTTTTCAGCTATATCATGTTTATGGCTTCTCAGATTATTTAACTTTTTGCTTTCTGCCTCTCTTTGTTTCTCTAGCTATCAAATATATAGTAGAGAAAATGAGAGAAATTGGTCAAAATCTGCGGAAGCATGTTAATTTTAGCAGTAAGTAAATCTTGCTGCTTGAATACCTTTTTTTTAAGGGACAAGATTCTTATAAAGATGTAAAGCAACAGTCTAGTAGAATAAAGTACATGTGCTTTCTATGTAAATTGCTAAGATGGAAAACATTTTATTTCATGGCATTAATGTCACAGGTCAGTCAAGAGTTTATTGCCAATCCAGAGGAAATTCTCTTTTCAATGACATATGTCATGACCTTCAACTTCTAGTAGTTGTAGAATGCTTAAGGTCAACTATTCTTACATTCAGAAAATCCAAATGATGTACATGACAAATGGTAGAGTATATTGTAAATGATTTCTTGGGCAAACACAGTAAAATATTGCACTGTGGGCTGAAAGGTTACTGACCCTGTGATATTATGTCTGACACTAATCATTATTTCCCAATTGAGCTATTTGAAAGGATAGTCAATATTTTGTTTGTTAGACTTCTCCTTTTAGTTTATATGAATTGGAAAGATGCTGCCCCTCCCTGTACCTCACCAAATGGAATATAGCTACTGAAATTTTATCAACTAAAGACAAATTGTAATGAAGAGCAGGATTTCTTTCTTTCTGTACACTTTTTCTTTCTTTTTGCTCTGATTTTAGTTAGTTTTTTTTTGTTTTACTCAATGGAAAAAAAAATAGAAACTTCATGTAAAATTAAAATTTCAGTGTTAATAGTTTACTATCTAGAAAGAAAAATAAATATTGAGCATCCATCCTTTATATGCTATACACTGTACTGATTTTTCCTTTCTTGCTGTTTTCCTTAAATAACAGCCTTAATGTACAATGTTTTAGAAATGATTTATCTGCCTTGTCTCTAAAATGTGCGTTTCTGAGTTCTCAAAAGCAACAATGGATTTTTTTTCCTTCTCCAAAGTTGACATGTCTCACCTCTTGTCCCTTTCTACAGCTATCCTCCAGCAGTCCACTGCTCCCCAGAGATTTTTCTCATAACATACTGGATGAAGGGTGCTGTCCTGTTTCACTATATGACCCATTCATTATAGCACTTGTCTATTCTGTGTTTTGAGAGATTAACGCATCTAAGTACCAGATATGCATTCATTTGCTGCTCTTTTTGTATAAACCATGGCCTAATCTTCTCTACACTAGAAATGCCTTAGAAATCACTGTTTACTTTTATTTTAGACTGTCAAAGAGATTAAGAGAAAAAAGTACTACATGAATTAATGTATTTTATTTCTAAATCCTCTGATTGGTAGGGATTATGAAAGAGAACTTCCAGAACCTGTATCACTGCTTTACATAGCTTCTCATTTCACCCCATCCATGACTCTCATAGTTTATGGCACATAACCTAAAACAGTAAACTTGAGCCACTTAGAGAACTTCTGTAACTCTGAGACTAGTACATCTGGGACCACACACAGAAAGTATCTTAGGAGCAAAAACAAACAAAAACCCTAGGAGCAAACACAAACAAAACCCCCTCAAAACCAAAAACCTGCTATATTTTTTATTATGCAATATTTGTGTTTAGCCATTTTCACTGTTATTACATCTCATTATTACATGTTTTGCCATATTTATTACTACTACTCTGCATATCACAGTTACTGTCTATCAAATTCTTTTATTGTCCTAGAATTAACTTTATTCTGCCCCTATCTTTGAAGCAACAGAGGAAAGATTTTTCTATTTAAAAACTAGTGCTGAGATGACTCTAAAATAGAGTGTAAAGAATTCGGAATGTGGGAGCAAGTATCATAAGAAGCTTTCCAGCCAACTTTGGCCTAAGAGCTACAAGAGATGTATATTATCACTGTGCAGATAGAGTGAAGTGAAGCATGTTCATGAGACTCTAACATAAGCCAAGTTAAATTAAAGGCATTCTTTCCTAGATAGGTGCCCAAGAAAAGAACTCAAAAGGTCTTGGTACTTTCTTAAGTAGAGTGATCCAAGAATAGAAATGGCACAGATAAAAGGCAACAACCCATCCTCATTACTGTTAAAGACACATCCTAGTGCCTCCCTCCACTAAAACGTCATTCACCCTTGTAGGATGGTTTGAGAAGTAGTGCTGTTATTATTGTTGTTTAGTTGCTAAGTTGTGTCCAACTCTTTTACAACCCCATGAACTGTGACCTGCCAGGCTACTCTGTTCATGGGGTTTCCCGGGTAAGAATACTGGAGTGGGTTGCCATTTTCTTCTCCAGGAGATCTTCCTGACCCCAGGGATCAAACTCATGTCTCCTGCTTGGCAGGCGGATTCTTTACCACTGAGTCATCTGAGGCGTATTCCTTCCCTCAAAATCCTTTATTTTAATTGATTAATTAATCCAT
Organism: Ovis canadensis; assembly: GCF_042477335.2. Taxonomy (NCBI): domain Eukaryota; kingdom Metazoa; phylum Chordata; class Mammalia; order Artiodactyla; family Bovidae; genus Ovis; species Ovis canadensis. The sequence continues at coordinate 103,914,116 of NC_091249.1, forward strand.
TAGAATTGTTTTGAGTGATAAATGGAGACACTGATGATAATTGAGCAAATTGATGTGTAGTCAGCCATGATTGAGTTGTCATTATTTGGGGAAAACAGGAATGATTATCTTCTCAAGACTAGAGAGGATTTACTGAGTAAAGAAGAATTAAAAAGTAACTAGCATGAAAGAAGTATGTTCCTCAAAATTTGGCCTATGACTAGACTTATCCATTCCTTCATCATTCAGTCAAAGAGAAAAGATATCCTCTCTCCCCATATATAAACAGAATAGGAAGAGTACAGTTAAAGCATTACTAATGAACAAAGGTAGTGGAGGTGATAGAATTCCAGCTGAGCTATTTCAAATCCTAAAAGTTGATCCTGTTAATGTGCTACACCCAATATGTCAGCAAATTTGGAAAACTTAGCAGTGGCCACAGGACTGGAAATGGTCAGTTTTCATTCTAATCCCAAAGAAGAGCAATTCCAAAGAATGTTTAAACTAGTGTACAATGGTACTCATTTCACATGCTAGCAAGGTAGTGCTCAAAATCCTTCAATCTAAGCTTCAACAGTACATGAACTGAGAACTTCCATATGTACAAGCTGGGTTTAGAAAAGGCAGCGGAACCAGAGATCAAATTGTCAACATTCGTTGAATCAGAGAGAAAGCAAGGAATTCAGAAAAACATCTGCTTCATTGACTACGCAAAAGCTACTGACTGTGTGAGTCACAACAAACTGTGAAAAGTTCTTAAAGAGATGAGAATACCAGACCACCTCATCTGTTTCCCGAGAAACCTATATCATATCAAGAAGCAACAGTTAGAACCAGACATGGAACAATGGACTGGTTCAAAATTGGAAAAGGAGTACCTCAAGTCTATATATTGTCACCCTGCTTATTTAACCTATTTGCAAAGTACATCATTCAAAATGCCAGGCTGGATGAATCACAAGCTGGAATCAAGATTGCCAGTAGAAATATCAACAACTTCAGATATGCAGATAATATCACTCTAGTGGCAGTAAATGAAGAGAAGCAAAAGAGTCTCTTGATGAAGGTGAAAGAGGAGTGTGAAAAATATGGTTTAAAAGTCAATATTCAAAATCTAAGATCATGGCATCTGGTCCTATGACTTCATGGCAAATAGAAGGGGAAAAAGTGGAAACAGTGACAGATTTTAATTTCTTGGGCTCCAAAATCACTGTGGATGTCTTTGGAGCCATGAAACTAGAAGATCCTTGCTCTTTGGAAGAAAAGCTATTACAAACCTAGACAGTGTATTAAAAAACAGAGACGTCAGTTTGCCAACAAAGGTCCATCTAGTCAAAGCTATGATTTTTCCAGTAGTCATGTACGGATGTGAGAGTTGGACCATAAAGAAGAATGAAAGTGAAGAATTGATGCTTTCAAAATGTGGTATTTGAGAAGATTCTTCAAAGTCCATTGAACAGCAGAGAAGTCAAACCAATCAGTCTTAGAGAAAATCGACCCAAAATATTCATTGGAAGGACTAATGTTGAAGCTCTAATACTTTTGCCACCTGATGCAAAGAGCCAACTCCCTGGAAGAGACCTTGATGCTGGGAGAGACTAAGAGCAGGAGGAGAAGGGGGTGACAAAGGATGAGATATTGGATGCATCACTGACTCAATGGACATGAGTTTGAGCAAAACCCAGGAGATGGTGAAGGACAGGGAACCCTGGCATGCTGCAGTCCATGGGTTCACAAAGAGTCAGATCAGACACAACTTAGTGACTGAACAACAAAAACCATTTTTATTTTGCATATTTCTGCATCCATCTTTTTACTTCTCAAGGTAGCTGAGTTTCTGTGGGTTCCTCAACACAAGGAAACCCTCAGATGCCCTCATCTATGTGAAATGATTTGTATTTTGTGAACGCCATGCAAATAATAGTTCTTCCCGTTTCTTTTGGAACCAGGTATCTATGTGATAGATAGGTTGTTCTGAATTCTTGACCAATTCTTGTGTGAGAGAGCTTGACTGGAGAGTCTGCTAGTGACTATAGTACTTTTAAAGCCAGGAGACATTTTAAATTGCAGATAAGCAACACATTGTTCTTAATAGCTCAGTCATGTCCAACTCTTTGCGACCCTGTGGACTGTAGCTGGCCAGGCTCCTCTGTCTGTGGAATTCTCCAGGCAAGAATACTGGAGTGGGTAGCCATTCCCTTCTCCGTGGGATCTTCCTGACCAAGGGACCAAATCTGTTTTTCCTGCATTGCAGGCGGATTCTTTACCATCTGAGCCACCAGAGAAATCCCACAGATAAGCAAACAAGACCCAAGATTTTTAAGCTATTGCTGTCATGTCATAAAGCAATCATTTGATAAAGCTAGCAATATGGAGAAGGCAATGGCACCCCACTCCAGTACTCTTGCCTGGAAAATCCCATGGACGGAGGAGCCTGGTAGGCTGCAGTCCATGGGGTCGCTAAGAGTCAGACATGACTAAGCAACTTCACTGTCACTTTTCACTTTCATGCATTGGAGAAGGAAATAGCAACCCACTCCAGTGTTCTTGCCTGGAGAATCCCAGGGACGGGGGAGCCTGGTAGGCTGCCATCAATGGGGTCGCACAGAGTCGGACACGACTGAAGCGACTTAGCAGCAGCAACTTAGCAGCAGCAGCAGCAACACCTGAAATACTTGGTTCTTTACCTTCAGTATATATATTCACTGCTTCTTCAACCTCAGTTGACCAAACATTCTCTTATTTAAACTCTGTTACAAATATCTGTTTTTTATATACTAAAATGAAATAAGTCTTGAGATTTGTTTTTACATCTGTAAGAAATACTGTAATTATTTTTGTCTCTATTTCAAAGAAAGATCATCTGAGTCTTAAGGGAATTTTTCAGGCCACATCATACATCAAACTGTAAACTGTGAATTTCATAGAGAACTATAGATATCTTAATTTGCATTATCATAGTATGAGTAATGAAACTGGTCAGAGAAGGAAATAATTTATGTACGTTAATAAGAAAGTGTAATATCAGGTTCTGAGTGGATCCCATGGTTCCGAATGCCAATTTCATAGGCTCTATACTCCTGATTTGATCTAATCCGAGGAAAGTGCAGAGTCTTGATCAAGTTCAGTTCATTTGAGTTTCACCCACACAGCAGTTAGAAAGAAGTAGAATCCAAGGATGCCGCAATATAGTACCTTTCCACTTGAATTAATCATTTTCAGAAAAAAGACTAAAAGTACAGTTAAGAAGCAACAAGGGCAAAAGGGAGATTTACTGCTGATTGAAATGGACTAGTAATTCTTTGTTCATCCTCATAAAAATCATGCAGTGCAGCAGGAGAAAGAAATTAAAGGAGCGTTTGGAAGGCCAGTGGCAATGGTGTATCATTGTGAAAAAGGAAAGAAGGAGAGTATATTAGGTGAACCGTAGCACCAAGGAAAGAGAAGCAGGTGTCTGCTGTCCTCCTCTGATCTTGTATTATTCATTACAGAGAACTTGTCCTCATAACAGAGAAAGTTTCTACTTGTAGGAAAGAAAAATATTTTGTAAAAGACACATGAAAACTTTTTTGTGTGCAATTCTTTATGTATATGGAAATATGTTTCTGCTGCCAGAATCAGAACTATATTTGTGGCATTTGCTTAAATGTTTATATTTTTATTGACTGCAGAGTTGACAACAGATATAACTGATGTAAGTGAAAAAGACTACTTTTGTCATGACTTGAAAAATAAATCTTTCTATAGATATTTTAACTTTCCCAAGTGTTTTCATGTCTTTTATGTCCTTCATCTATTTGTTTACAGGTATTTATTAAGGGTCTGCATCTATGCTAGGCTCTGTTCTATATACTGATGATGCATTGGTTAGTAAGACATCCTTAGAGAGTAGTATTATGGTGGAAAGATAAACAGTGAACAACTAAATGAATAAAATTTTTTGGTGAGTGATACAGAAGCTAAAATCAGGTTGATAAATTTACGCACAGTTTATTAGTAGCATGCCACTGCTGCCAAGTTGCTTCAGTCGTGTCCAGCTCTGTGCGACACCATAGACACCAGCCCACCAGGCTCCTCTGTCCCTGGGATTCTCCAGGCAAGAATAGTGAAGTGGGTTGCCATTTCTATTAGTATAGCCAGAACTAAACCCAGACCTCCTCATTCTCAGGCCAATATCATTTCTGTTATACAAGCAATAAAGGACAAAATAAGATTTATAATATATGTGGTAAAACAGACGCAAAACAAAGGTGGTCACTATTCTGCAGTGATGTGTGTTTTCCTCGTTATTATTGGATTTGTTTTTTGTCCTTTGTTTTAGTTAAGCTTGTACTGCTTGTTGGAGAAGGAAATGGCAACCCACTCCAGTATTCTTGCCTGGGAAATCCCATGGACAGAAGAGCCTGGCAGGCTACAGTCCATGGGGTCGCAAAAAGTCACACGTGGCTGGGGGCTTAACACAAACACATACCTGCTTGTACGTTAGAAACCACTGCTTTACAATATTGGGCTTTCCAAGTGGTGCAGTGGTAAAGAATCTGTCGGCAATGCAGGCAAACCCTGGAAGATCCTTGGGAGAAATACTGGAGAAATACCCCAGTATTCTTGTCTGAGAAAATCCCCTGGACAGAGTAGCCTAGCAGGCATACTACAGTCCACGGGGTTACAAAGAGTAGGACAGGACTAAGTGACTGAGCACAGACTCTTTAGAATATTCATTTTTAGATAAAAACAAAAAACTCCAAAGATTGCTGCTGCTGCTGCTGCTAAGCTGCTTCAGTCGTGTCCGACTCTGTGGGACCCGGTAGACGGCAGCCCACCAGGTTCCCCCCGTCCCTGGGATTCTTCAGGCAAGAACACTGGAGTGGGTTGCCATTTCCTTCTCCAATGCATGAAAGTGAAAAGTGAAAGTGAAGTCGCTCAGTCGTGTCTGACTCTTCGCGACCCCATGGACTGCAGCCTACCAGGCTCCTCCACCCATGGGATTTTCCAGGCAAGAGGACTAGAGTGGGGTGCCATTGCTTTCTCCCAAAAGACTGCTGCTGCTGCTGCTGCTGCTGCTGCTGAGTTGCTTCAGTCATGTCCGACTCTGTGAGACCCCACAAACGGCAGCCTACTAGGCTCCCCCGTCCCTGGGATTCTCCAGGCAAGAACACTGGAGTGGATTGCCATTTCCTTCTCCAATGCATGAAAGTGAAAAGCGAAAGTGAAGTCACTCAGTCGTGCCTGACTCTTAGTGACCCCATGGACTGCAGCCTACCAGGCTCCTCCACCCATGGGATTTTCCAGGCAAGAGAACTGGAGTGGGGGGCCATTGCCTTCTCCCCAAAGACTGCTAGTAAACTTAAAAATCTTGTATATTTATTTAATAGTCCATATTTTACCAATAAAGAGAAAGATTTCAAAGTAACTATACTGACAGGGACTCAGAGTCAAATATGTATTTTTTTTTTTGTCTGAAATGTGCTCATGCACTAAACTTAATTTTGAAAAACCCCCACTGAAGGTGCAACTGACAGACACTAAGTTTCCCAGCACTTCTGCTTGTCTGAGCCGACTAGAGCCATCACCCAGCTTCTGACTCAGGAACTAGTAAACCACAGAGGAAGGATAGGATGCATCTCCATGTCAGATGGAAGAGGGCTGACACTTCATGTTCCAGGTGGAGCAAAAGGACTGGGCTATGTTTGTGCCGACTGCCTGGAGCTGGTTACAGTGGAGCCCAGAGGGGCAGCTTCTGGAAATCAGTGCCCAGCAGTGTTCTCTTGGGTTGGGATTTGGGGTGTGATTTTGATTACTGCTCTGGCTCTTGCCTGGCTTTTTTGGTTTGCTCAGTTCTGAATCTGCTAGTCAGACTGTCCAGCAATTCTTTGAGCGACTCGATATATTATCAATAAATGCATTCTCTGGTTAAATAGTTTAGAGGTAATTTCTGCTGCTTGCAATGTTAAAATCACTATAACTTTCTGAAGAAAAATCATATATGTATATATTTTTTACAGCTATTAGTTCTATTAGAAACAGATATCAGGTTTTGGATAGGCAGAAGGAGACAGATATATGAATATAAAAAAAAAAATCTCTCCAGGTGTTTCTAGCAAATTCTACTACTCCTGTTGAGAATCTCTGGATTAAGACACCTTTCCATTGTTTTAAATGTCACTAAGTAATTATTAATTCATTGAGTCCTGAGCAGAAACCTGGAGGGGGAAAAAATCAAGGGACCATTTGGTAGAATCTTGGCTTTTGTGGGCACAGGAGCCTGGACGTTATGAAAATGCGTTTTGAAAACACATTTGAGGGAGCTGGAGACTTGTGGGAGATTTAATCTTTGTGAACAAAACCAGTCTCAGTTACAACTTCATGTTAAATACACACAAAAATATAAGTATAGAGTATTTTTTAAAGTTCAGAAACATGTTTATAGCATATATTTTGGGAAAATATATTGAATGTAATGAGAGATAATTTCTTTATCAATTTTGTCTAAATGAAAGCATCAGTTTTCCTATTGGTATGAATGTGTAATTAAGAATCTCATGTTTAGGGGCAATGATCAAGCCTTTCAATAAACAAAAGTAACAAAAGCAAAAATTAATGAAAGTAAACAAACAAAAAAAACAAATAACCAGATCTCCCCTCAGAAAGGGAGGAAAAAAAATCTATTTTCCATATTCTAAATAGTGAAAGCCATAAACTTCCAAACTTGTAATATAATACAGATTTACTTATTATCTCAGATTTAACTGTTCCAGACCCTGCAAGGAATTGAATTCAATGAAACAGAGTAACCAGCAGTATTAAAAACTTTTAACTTTGGCCTTAAAAAGAACTTTAGTAAAGTGAAGTGAAGTCGCTCAGTCGTGTCCGACTCTTTGCCACCCGTGGACTGTAGCCCACCAAGCTCCTCCGTCCATGGGATTCACCAGGCAAGAATACTGGAATGGGTTGCCATTTCCTTCTCCAAAAAAGAACTTTAAAGTAGACCCATTTCTGACTGGCTAGGTTTCTATGCGCATGCGTGCTAAGTTGCTTGTCATGTCCATCTCTGTGTGACCCTATGGATTGCAGCCTGCCAGGTTCCTCTGTCTGTGTGATTCTCCAGGCAAGAATACTGGCGTGGGTTGCTGTGGCCTTCTCTAAGGGATCTTCCTGACCCAGGGATCTAACTTGCATCTCTTAGGTCTAACCTCTATTGGCAGGTAAGGGCCATGAATGCTAGTGCCACTGTTTCCAAGTCCCGCTCAAATCATCTCTAAACCCAGACTTGGAAGACTCTTTTCTTCCCTCTCTGGTCTTGTCCTTTTTTCCTCTCTCCTGCTTTGGTTCCATCACCTTCACCTGAGTATAGACTTCATCTCCCTTCTTCTGGAAGCTTCTGTGTTTCATTTAATTTTTCCATGGTCTCTGTTTCAACATTTTAAAACTTCAGGAGCTCATTTGATTGAGGCAGTCCCTCTTCAGAAGGTGGAGAGAGATGAGGGAAGCTTGACTGAATAGACAAAGACCGCTATGGGACTGGGAAGAGGAGGCTGAGGTTAGTTAAGGGTAAAGATAACAATTTTTATACTATTGTCCCCAAAATGCATGTAATGTTGTGCAAGGTGAAAATATATTAATTTTCTTTGATTTCTTAAATATCTTACATTTACTATTTGGGGGGCAATATTGCTATTTTGTTTTCTCTTTTTGTAAATCCCAAATTTCATTTTATTTTCTTTTCCACAAAAAAATACTCCCCAAAATCTGAACAATAAAATGAAGATAGGGGAAAACCAATTTTCTATTGGATTTTTAGAATCCTAAATTATGTGTCATTTAAGAAGTGGCATAACTTGTGCAACCTAGGTAATTGTATATTATGTTCCTGCCCTCAGAAACCCAGACCCTGGAGTGCTACTTTCTCTGTTTAAATACCTGAGTTTTGTATTACTAATACTGTTCAAGTTTACAGAAGTATCCTGAGAAAATCTAAGTAATATCTACATCATTTAAATTCCCTCTCCGTGAACATCTTACCTGCTCAGCTGCTTAGTCATGTTTGACTCTTTGTGACCCATGGACCTTAGCACCCCATGCTCCTCTGTCCATGGAATTTGCCAGGCAAGAATGCTGGAGTGGGCTGCTGTTTCTTACTCCAGAGCACCCTATAGACTTTTCTAAAATACTAATATCCATCTTTCCACCCATCTATCTATCTACATACTAATATGAAATGTCTATCTGTATCTGTTGCGATATACAAATATATTGCTTTTTATGCACCCTGAGAGTCTCAGTTTTCAGAGTTTGAGAACTTTTATCTTCAGATCTATGTTTGAGATTGAACTGGTGCTGGGGACAGTTTATGTTAAAGAGTTGGTTGTGTTATTCAGTTGGGTGTATGCCCCTTACACCCAGGGGATGATGTTTGATTGTTACTATTAGATGAATGTTACTGTCATCTGATTTTGGTGTTGACCGTCTGGTGATGTCCATGTGTAGAGTCATCTCTTGGATTGTTGGAAAAGGGTGTTTGCTATCACCAGCATGGTGGCTCAGAGGTTAAAGTGTCTGCCTGCAATGCAGGAGACCTGGATTCGATCCCTGGGTCAGGAAGATCCCCTGGAGAAGGAAATGGCAACCCACTCCAGTATTCTTGCCTGGAGAATCCTGCGATTCTCCTCCTCCCGGATGGAGGAGCCTGGTGGGCTACAGTCCATGGGGTTGCAAAGAGTTGGACACGACTGAGCGACTTAACTAACTTTCTCTTGAGAAAACTGTTAGCTTTTACTCTGCTTAATTTTGTATCCAAGGCCAAACTTGCCTGTTATTATAGATGTCTCTTGGCTTCCTACTTTTGCATTCCAGTCCCCTATAATGAAAAGAAGATCTTTTTTTTTTTTTTTTAGTTCTTGGAAGGTCTTATAGGTCTCAGAGAACAATTCAGCTTCAGCTACTTCAGCATCAGTAGCTGGGGCATAGGCTTGGATTACTGTGATATTGAATGGTTTGCTCTGGAATTGAACTGAGATCATTCTGTCATTTTTGAGCTTGCACCCAAGTACTGCATTTCAGACTCTTTTGTTGACTGAGAGTTACTCCAATTCTTCTAAGGGATTCTTGCCCACAGTTGTACATATAATGGTCATCTGAGATAAATTCACCCATTCCATCCATTTTAGTTCACTGATCCCTAAGTTGTTGATGTTCACTCTTGCCGTCTTCTGCTTGACCACATCCAATTTTCCTTGATTCATGGACCTAACATTCCAGAAGTTCCTATGTAATATTGTTCTTTACAGCACTGGGCTTTGCTCTTTCTACCAGACACATCCACAACTGAGCACCATTTCCCCTTTGGCCCAGCTGCTGCTTCTTTCTTTCTGTAGCTATTAGCCATTGCCCTCAGCACTTCCTCAGTAGCATATTGGACACCTTCAGATATGGGGGACTCATCTTCTGGTGTCACATCTTTTTGCCTTTCCATACTTTTCGTGGGGTTCTCCTGGCAAGAATACTGGAATGGATTGCCATTTCCTCCACCAGTAGACCCTGTTTTGTCAGAATTCTTTACTATGACCCATCCATCTTGGCTGGCCCAGCATGGCATGGCTCATAGCTTCAATGAGTTATGCAAGCTTCTATGCCATGCCATGACAAGATTATGTTATCTGTGAAGGTTCACTGGTCATGGCAAAGCCCTGTTCCAACAACCCAAGAGACTACCCTATACATGGACATCACCAGATAGTCAATGCCAAAGTCAGACTGATTATGTTTTTTATTTTATTTTTTGCAGCCAGAGATGGAAAAACTCTACACAGTCAGCAATAATAAAACTTGGAAGTGACTGTGGCTCAGATCATGAGCTCCTTATTGCAAAATTCAGACTAAAATTGAAGAAAGTAGGGGCACCCCTAAATAATTCAGGTGTGACCTAAATCAAATCCCTTATGATTATACAGTGGAGGTGGCAAATAGATTCAAGGGATTAGACCTGGCAGACAGACTGCCTGAAGAACTATGGACTGAGGTTTATAACCTTGTACGGGAGGTGGTGACCAAAACCATCCTGAAGAAAATGAAATGCAAGAAGGAAAAGTGGTTGTCTGAGGGAGCTTTACAGTAGCTGAGAAAAGAGAAGTGAAAGGCAAGAGAAAAAGGGAAAAATATACCAAACTGAATGCAGAGTTCTAGAGAATAGAAAGGAGAGATAAGATCTGCTTAAATTAACAATGCAAAGAAATAGAGGAAAACAGTAGAATGAGAAAGACGTGATCTGGATAACCATGATGGTGTGCTCACTCACCTAGACCCAGACCTCTTGGAGTGTGAAGTCAAATGGGCCTTAGGAAGTATTACTATGAACAAAGCTAGTGGAGGTAATGTAATTCCAACAGAGCTATTTTAAATCCTAAATGACAATGCTGCTAAAGTGCTGCATGCAGTATGTTAGCAAATTTGGAAAACTCAGCAGGGGCCGCAGGACAGGAAAAGTCAAAAGAAGGGTGATGCCAAAGAATGATCAAACTACTGGAAAGTGCACTCATTTCAAATACTAGTAAGATTATGCACAAAATCCTTCCAGCTAGGCTTCAGCAGTTCTGTGAACCAAAATCTTCCAGATGTACAAGCTAGATTTAGAAAAGGCAGAGGAACCAGAGGAACCAAATTGTCAATGTTCATTGTATCATAGAGAAAGAAAGGAGTTCCAGAAACAGATCTACTTCTGCTTTATTGACTATGTTAAAGCCGTTGACTGTGTGGATCATAACAAACTGTGGAAAATTATTAAAGAAGTGGGAATACCAGTCCACCTTATGTGTTTTCTGAGAACCTATAATATACAGATCAAGAAGAAGCAGTGAGAAATGGACATGGAACAATCAGTTGGTTCAAAATTCATAAAGGAGCACAACAAGGCTCTATATTGTCACCCTGCTTATTTATTTTCTATGCAGAGTAGAAAATAATGGCATTTCTTATGCCACGTGAAATGCCCAGCTGGATGAAGCACAAGCTGGAATCAAGTCTGCTGAGTGGAATATCATCAACCTCAGATATGAAGATACCACTCTAATGGCAGAAAGTGAAGAGGAACTAAAGAAACTCTTGATGAGAGTGAAAAAGCTGGCTTAAAACTCAACATTCAATCACTTCATGGCAAATAGAAAGGGAAAAATTGGAAACAGTGACAGATTTTATTTTCCTGGGCTCCAAAATCACTGCAGATGGTAACTGCAGCCATGAAATTAAAAGACGCTTGCTCCTTGGAAGGAAAACTATGATAAACGTAGACAGCTATTAAAAAGCAGAGACATCACTTTGCCAACTAAAGTTCATGTAATGAAAGCTATGGTTTTTCCGGTAGTCATACATGGATGTGAGAGTTGGACCCTAAAGAAGACTGAGTGCTGAAGAATTTATGCTTTCAAATTATGGTTCTAAAGAAGACTCTTGAGAGTCTGTTGAGCTGCAAGGAGATCAAACCAATTAATCCTAAAGGCAATCAACCCTGAATATTCATTGGAAAGACTGATGCTGAAGCTAAAGCTCTAATACTTTGGCCGCAAGAGCTGATTCATTGGAAAGACCCTGAGCTGATTCATTGGAAAAGACCCCGATGCATTGGAAAAAATCTTAAAAAAGATTTAAGGCAAAAAGAGAAGGGAATGTTAGAGGATGAAATGGTTAGTTAGCATCACCAACTTAATAAACATAAATTTGAGCAAACTCTGGGAGATAGTGGAGAACAGAGGAGACTAGTATGCTGCAGTACATGGGGTGGTAAAGAGTCGAACATGACTCAGTGACTGAATAAGTGTCAACTAGTGGGTGAAGTCCAAGAATACTACTAAATACACTACAATGCACAGGACAGCCCCTACAACAATCACCCAGTCTAAAGTGTTGATAGTGCCGAGGTTGCAGAACCCTAGATCAAAGATTTGTGAGGTAGTTTCACCATTTCTTTTTCTCTATGCCTTTTACAGCAGCCAATATATGAAATTTCAAGCTTTTACTGCTCCACCTCTCCTGTGGAATATTTTCCTCAAATATAGTTTTAGAAAATATAACTTTTAGGCATTACATCATAATGTAATCTAAGATAGATTTCAAGTGAGTGAATTCGCTCAGTTGTTTCCGACTCTTTGTGATTCCATGGACCGTAGCCCACGAGGCTCTTCCATCCACGGAATTTTCTAGGCAAGAACACTGGAGTCAGCTGCCATTTCCTTCTCCAGGGGATCTTCCCAACCCAGGGGTCGAACCCGGGTCTCCTGCATTGTGGGCAGATGCTTTACTGTCTGAGCCACCAGGGAATCCCAAGATAGGTTAGGTTATCAATATTTTAATTAACTTATCATTAAGAAATAATGCAATATTTATAAATGGATAAAATATTTCTCATGTGAATATTATTTTATATTTCTCCACTTTAGAAGATTACATATTATTAAATATATCCCAGTGATGAGAAAATAGTCTTAGTTTCAGATGGTTTCTGAACATATGTATGTTGACAAAAGATTCTAAAGTAATTATTTAAATTAATGATTAATTTATAAACTAGATTTTTACTTTTTACATTTATTTAAGTAGAAGTATGAGATCCTAGATGGTTAACTTTTATGTAATTTAATGCAATTTTTAATCACTTTTCCAAGAAAAAGAATTTTGAATTTTTTTCCAGTATTTCATTTGAATCAAAATACTGATAATGTACTACCTCCACAAAAAGCTTGTTTTTATATATTTCATATATATGGGTAATAACCTTGCTGAAAAAGTTGACTTAAAGCTCAGTATTCAAGAACTAAGATTCCAGCATCCAGTCCCATCACTTCATGGCAAACAGATGGGGGGAAAAAATGGAAACAATTGCAGATTTTATTTTCTTGGGCTCCAAAAGCACTGCGGACGTTAACTGCAGCCATGAAATTAAAAGACGCTTGTTCCTTGGAAGAAAAGCCATGACAAACCTAGAGAGTGTATTAAAAAGCAGAGACATCACTTTCTAACAAAGGTCCGTGTTGTCAAGCCTATGGTTTTTCCAGTAGTCATGTGTGTATGAGAGAGTTGGACCATAAGAGAAGGCTGAGCGCTGAAGAATTGATGCTTTTGAATTGTGGTTCTAAAGAAGACTCGTAAGAGTCCCTTGGACACCAAGGAGATAAATCCTGAAGGAAATCAATCCTGAATACACATTGGAAGGACTGATGCTGAAGCTAAAGCTCCAATACTTGGCCACCTTATGTGAAGAGCCAACTCACTGGAAAAGACTCTGATGCTGGGAAAGACTGAAAGCAGGAGAAGAGGGAGACAGAGGATGAGATGGCTGGATGGGATCATGGACACAATGGACATGAGTTTGAGCAAACTTGGGGGGATAATGAAAGGCAGAGAGCTTCCCTCCACCATCCTCACCTCATCCTATCCCACTAGGTCTTCAGAGAGCCCTGAGTTGAGTTCCCTGTGCTGTTTAGAAAGAGATATAGAAGTATACTTTTCTTCTAAAATGACATTAGAAAAGGAAAAACACTGAAGAACAGTCTTCTATGTGCCATTTCATTTGCACCTGTATTTTATCAGAAAATAAAATATCTACTTAATGCTAGGAAAATATATTTATATGGGCTATCTTGTTAAACAGCATTGTTGTAATATTTTGATATTTTAATATAAAGCTTAATGGGCTGGCTGTAAAGGAAAAAATTTTTTAAAATATTTCTTCTTTTAAAATTTTTGCAGTGTTGTGTTGGTTTCTGCCATACAGCAACACGAGTCAGCCATACTTATACATATTCACCCTCCTTTGTGAGCCTCTTCTCCCCTGATTCTACCCTTCTTGGTCACCACAGAGTGCCAGACTAGGCTCCCTGTGTTATACAGCAACTTCTGGCCAGCTGTTGGAGAGTCTGCTAGATTACTGGGCACGTTGCTTTAAATGCCATTCCTTTATTTCCAAGGAAGCAGGCTCCAGACTGGAAATATTATTTCAGATTAACAAGAGGTAAATCAGCCAGGCAAATCTTTCCCTTCCACCATATCATTAAGCTCATTTCATGTGAAGAGGGTAACCAAAGAACTAGAGGAATTTGATTATTTATACTTAGTTGCTTGGAAGACCTTGGAGAAATTTTTTTTTTTTCCTTAGAATGTTGGATCTCATGAACTAGGTCATGAGCAAAAGATCTGTGTTAAGTCAGGCAGATTTAGTTTTCACATATTTGCTGAGAGGTCTATGCCAAATACTAGGTACATGCAGTACATGGATAATTTGTTCAGTTTCTTTTCTGTAATTTAGTACTAAGGAAAGGTGTGGCAAGCTGCCATCATTTAAATGATAACCAGCAGATTTTATAATAGTCTTAGTCTCATAGTCTTAACTAACCAAAATTTTTGGTAAATAAATCCAAAATTATCATACATACTAGAAGGTCTAATTGTTAATAGAAACAAGAAATCATGTTTAGTAGAACAAGGTTGGGGCAAGACACACTGTTAACTGCCTACAAAATACCCATTGAATATTTCTCCTTTGCCTAGAGTTCCTGTTCCCAACCTTAGGAAAGTATACTTCATTGTTTTAAGTCAGTCATAATAGTTTAGACTTGTGATACCCCAAACAGTAACCACCAGTCATATGCAGCTTTTGAGAACTTGATATGTGATGAGGCCAAATTAAGATATGCTATAATTATAAAATAGTTATATCAAATATTGAAGATTTAAGATTTTATAAAAATATAAAATATTTTGTTAATCTTTCCAATGGTAATCTATTAAAATCATATTTTGGTTATATTGGGCTAAAATATATTATTAAAATTACTGTTATTTCTTTCTTTTTATATTTTTAGTACAGGTATTTCAAAATTAAGGATTATGCATGTGCCTTGCATTATATTTTTACTGGCTAACAACATGTAATAATGAATTTTTAGAGTTTGCATTTACCTTAAATATTCTTATTTTGACTTCAGTTTTGAATGAAGAAATGTAAAAAAACATGCCCATCTGGAGGAAAGAAAATGATGCCAAATGGAACTCTGAATCTATACAAAGTAGAAGAGTTTTAGGAAAAGTCACTATATAGGTAAATATAAACTAAATGATTTCTTATTTTTTTCTCTTTTAAGTTGAGATATAGTTGCTTTACAATACTGTGTTAGTTTCCCGGGTACAGCATGGTGATTCAGTATTTTTGCCAATATATTTTGCCATTCCATTGTAGATTTTTACAAGGTAATGAGTGTAGTTCCCTAAAACTTACTTATCAGTTTTATATATAGCAGCTTCTATCTGTTAGTCCTGTACCCGTAATTTCCCTCTGCACTTCCCTCTCCCCTTTGGTAATGAGAAATTTTCTTTCAATACCTATGAGTCTGTTTCTATTTTGCATATGCATTTGTTTATATTATATTCCAGATTCCATATATATATGTGATATCATATATATAATATTTATAATATTTGTTTTTCTCTGACCAATTTCACTAAGCATAGTGTTCTTTAGGTCCATCCACATTGCTGCAAATGGCAGGATTTCATTCCTTTTCATGGCTGAGTAATATGCCATGATGTAGATATATAGATAGATAGATACGCACATTGTACACACACACACAGACACCACCTCTTCTTTAGCCATTCATCTGTGGATGGATTTTTGGGTTGCTTGGCTATTGTAAGTAGTGCTGGTATGAACATTGGGATGCATGTATCATTTCAAATTAGTGATTTTGTTTTTTCTAAGTATATATCCAGGAGTGGAATTATGATCCCTGGATCAGGAAGATCCCCTGGAGAAGTGAATGACTACCCATTACAGTATTCTTGCCTGGAGAATTCCATGGATACAGGACCCTGAAGGACTACAGTCCATGGGGTTTCAAAGAGTTGGACATGACTTAGTGACTCAACAACAACAGCAAGCATCTCAATGTCACTTTCACATTTTTTTTTCCCTGTGGTTTAGTTCTACTTATTATTTTTTATGAAACAACCATACTGTTTTGCATAATGGCTGCACCAATTCACATTTCTATCAACTGTGTACAAGAGTTTCCTTTTCTCCATGTACTCTTCAACGTTTGTCATTTGTAGACATTTTCATGATGGCCATTCTGACTGGTATGAGGTAATATGTCATGGTAGTTTTGTTTTTCATTGCTCTAATAGTTAGAGACATTGAACATCCTTTTGTGTGTTTATTGGCCATCTGTATGTCTTCATTGAAAAATGTCTATTTAAGTCTTCTGAGCATTTTTTTGGATGGTATTGCTTGTTTTTCTTTTAATATTCAAGTTGAATGAGTATGTATATATGTATATATGCTCAGAAATGTCCAACTCCTTGTGACCCCATGTAGTGCAATCCACCAGGTTCCTCTGTCCATGGAATTTTCCAGGCGAGAATATTGGAGTGAGTTGCCATTTCCTTCTCCAGGGGATCTTCCTGACCAGGGATTGAACCTGTGTCTCTTGTATCTCCTACATTGACAGGCATATTCTTTACCCCTAGCATCACCTGGGAATATTAGCCCTTTATCAGTTGTATCATTTGCAAATAGTTTCTTCCATTTAGTAGGTTCTCTTTTCATTTTGGTTGTGGTTTCCTTGGATTAGATTAGTTTGATTAGATTTCATTTATTGATTTTTCCTTTTTTTTTCAAAAGAAGTAAGTACCTTGGGGAACTGACCCAAGAAAATATCATTACAATTTATGTAAAAGAATGTTCTGCTTATGTTGTCTTCTAGCTGGTTTAAGCTTTCATGCCTTTCACTTAGGCCTCTAAACCATTTGGAGTTTATTTTTGTATGCAGTGTGAAGAAATGTTCTAATTTCATTGTTTTACGTGTGGTTGACCACTTTTCCAAGCATCACTTGTTGAAGACACTGTCTTTTCTCCATTGTATATTCTTGACTTCTTTGTCATAGAATGACCATAGGTACATGGATTTATTTCTGTGTTCTCTCATCTGTTCCACTGATCTCTGTGTCTGTTTTTGTGCCAGTGTCACACTGTTTTGATTACTGTAGCTTTTTAGTATGGTCTGATGTCAGGGAGAGTTATAATTTCAGCTTTGTTCTTTTTTCTCAGAATTTCTTTCACATTCCAGGTTCTTTTGTGGTTCCATGTAAATTTTAGGATTATTCTAATACTCTAATTTATTATTGAAATACTCTGTCCTAAGTATTTTGATAGGAATTTGCATTAAATCTGTAGATTGATCTGAGTATATGGATATTTTAATTATACTAATTCTTCAAATTAAAGAGGATAGAATATCTTTCTATTTATTTGAATCATCTTTAATTTTCTTTATTTTGTTTTGAAGTTTTTAGAATATCTTTCACCTTGGTTAAATTCATATCTAGGTATTTTTATTCTTTTTGATGTGATTTAAATGGGATTTTTTTCTACTTCCCTTTCTGATTGTTCATTAGTATATAAAAATGCTACAGATTTCTGTATATTAACCTTGTATCTTGGAATCTTGCTGAGTTCATTTATTATTTCTAATAGTTTTTGGACAGAGACTTTAGTGTTCTCTATATAGAGTGTATTATGTCATATGTAAATAGTAGTGGTTTTACCTCTTGGTTTCCTATTCAGATGTATTTTACTTCTTTTACTTGTATGATCACTGAGACTATGCCTTCTAAAACTATGTTAACTAGAAGCTGTGAGAATGGACCTCCTTTCCTTGTTCCTGAATTTAGCAGAAAGGATTATAGCTATTCACCATAGAATATCATGTTGACTGTGGATTTGTAGTAAATGGCCTTTATTATGTTGAAAGATGTTTCTCTAAAGTATACCTCAATCATCACTTCCTTAGACTTTGCATTATTGTCATTTATTTGTTTCTATCTAGCAATACATTTGGAGAAGGCAATGGTACCCCACTCCAGTACTCTTTCCTGGAAAATCCCATGGACAGTGGAGCCTGGTGGGCTGCAGTCCATGGGGTTGCTAAGAGTTGGACACGACTGAGCAACTTTACTTTCACTTTTCACTTTCATGCATTGGAGAAGGAAATGGCAACCCACTCCAGTGTTCTTGCCTGGAGAATCCCAGGGATGGCGAAGCCTGGTGGGCTGCCATCTATGGGGTCGCACAGAGCCGGACACACCTGAAGTGACTTAGCAGTGGCATCAGCAGCAGCAGCAATACATTATAAATCAGATAATCCATTGTTATTGTTTTTGTTTTAAGCTGTTAATTATCTTCTAAAGTGATTTTTCAGAATAAGAAATCACTCTTTAAGCATGCATGGAATATTTTCCAGGATAGACCATATACTAGGTCACAAAACAAGTCACAACAAATTTAGGAAGTTAGAAATAATATCAGGCTTCCCTGGTGGCTCAGCTGGTAAAGAATCTGCCTGCCATGCAGGAGATCTGGGCTTGATCCCTGGGTTGGGAAGATCCCCTGGAGAAGGGGACGGCTACCCACTCCAGTATTCTGGCCTGGAGAATCCCATGAACTGTATGTAGTCCATGGAGTCACAAAGAGTCAGATAATTGAGCGACTTTCACTTTCCTGTTTCTCTATGTCCACTTTGATGATAGTTTTTTTTTTTTAATCATAAATGGATGTTGAATTTTGTCAAATTTGTTTCCTATTTCTGTCAAGATCATCATGTTATTTTTGTCTTTCTTTTTATTGTTATGGTATAGCACATTGATTGAGTTGAGTGTGTTAAGCCATCCTTGTGACTGTAGAATAAATCCAGTTTCATCATGGTGTATGATCATTTTTATGTATAGTTGGATTTGGTTTGCTAATATTTTGTTGAGGCTTTTTGCATCTATATTCATCAGTGACATTGGCCTGTGATTTTCTTCTTTTTTTTGTAGTGTCTTTTTCTGGTTTTGGTATAAGGATAGTGTTAGCCTTAGAGAATGACTTTGGGAGCGTTCAATCTATTGCAATTTTTTGGAATAGTTTGAGAAGGATGCTATGCTGTGCTGTCCTTAGTTATTCAGTTGTTTCTGACTCTGCAACCCCATGGAATGTAACCTGCCAGGCACTCTGTCCATGGGGATTTTCCAGGCAAGAATAGTAGAGTGGGTTGCCATGCTCTCCTCCAGGGGATCTTCCCAACCCAGGGATCAAACCCAGGTATCCTGCATTGCAGCAGGATTCTTTACCATCTGGGCCACCAGGGAAACCTGATATTGTTTCTATCTTCCTAAATTTATTGTGGCTTGTTTTGTGACCTAGTATGTGGTCTATCGTGGAAAATATTCCTTGCATGCTTAAAGAGTGATTTCTTATTCTGAAAAATCACTTTAGAAGATAATTAACAGCTTAAAGCAAAACCAGTAACAATAAATTATTTATAATGTATTTATAATGATTTATAATGTGTTGCTAGATAGAAACAAATATATGACGATAGTGCAAAAGTTAAGAAGGTGATGACTGAGGTATAGTTTTTTAAGTTTTTTATGCTCTACTTCAGGGTAGATTTGATAATTAAAGATGTATTTCAACAATGGTAATGAAAATCCCAAATTAGAGATATAGCTAATAAGCCAACAAAATTGAATCATAAATATAAATATCAGTTCAGTTTTCAGTTTAGTCGCTCAATCGTGTCTGACTCTTTGCAACCCCATGAATTACAGCACTCCAGGCCTCCCTGTTCATCACCATCTCCCAGAGTTCACTCAGACTCATGTCCATCGAGTCAGCGATGCCATCCAGCCATCTCATCCTCAGTCGTCCCCTTCTCCTCCTGCCCCCAATCCCTCCCAGCATGAGTCTTTTCCAGTGAATCAACTCTTCACGTGAGGTGGCCAAAGTACTGGAGTTTCAGCTTTAGCATCATTCCTTCCAAAGAAATCCCAGGGTTGATCTCCTTCAGAATGGACTGGTTGGATCTCCTTGCAGTCCAAGAGACTCTCAAGAGTCTTCTCCAACACCACAGTTCAAACGCATCAATTCTTCAGCGCTCAGCCTTCTTCACAGTCCAACTCTCACATTCATACATGATCACAGGAAAAACCATAGCCTTGACTAGACGGACCTTAGTTGGCAAAGTAATGTCTCTGCTTTTGAATATGCTATCTAGGTTGATCATAACTTTCCTTCCAAGGAGTAAGCGTCTTTTAACTTCATGGCTGCAGTCACCATCTGCAGTGATTTTGGAGCCCCCCAAAATAAAGTCTGACACTGCATCTACTGTTTCCCCATCTATTTCCCATGAAGTGATGGGACCAGATGCCATGATCTTAGTTTTCTGAATGTTGAGCTTTAAGCCAACTTTTTCACTCTCCTCTTTCACTTTTATCAAGAGGCTTTTTAGCTCCTCTTCACTTTCTGCCATAAGTGTGGTGTCATCTGCATATCTGAGGTTATAGTTAATCTCAAAGGAGGCAGGGCATGAGGGAAAAAGAATGTAAGGAAAAGATGCTATCATGGAATATAATTAGCTATTTGGTAGATTTAAACTAAAAATTATCAATAATACCTTAAATACAACTGGTATAAGCCTCTCAGTCAAAAAAAAAAAAAAAAGAATGTGTGGAAAAAAAGCAAGATCCAAATGTATGCTGCCTAAAAACATGCCAAAACACAAGGTTAAATATAAAAGTATAAAAAGTGATCTCATACTAACTTATTAAAGGCAAACTGGAGTGAATTGAAAATGGATATGTAAATAGATACTTGAATGTGAATGTTCATAGGAGCACTCTTTATACTTTTCACCAGAATTTTAGTAATTAAACATTTACCGACATATTCCTATTCTTAATAGATGTAAAGAGAGCATTTCACCAAATTCAATATTGATCCATGGTTAAAACTCTTAGCAAACTAGGAGTAGAAGTATACTTATCCTAATAAGGGACATCTACACAAAAACTTACAAATAACACTGTGCTGCGTGCATGCTAAGTTATTCCAGTTATGTCTGAGTCTTTCTGATGCTATGAACTGTAGCCTGCCAGAGTCTGCTGTCTAAGGGACTCTCTAAGCAAGAATATTAGAGTAGGTTGCCATGCCTGCCTCCAGGGGATCTTCCTGACCTGGAATCGAACCCATGTCTCTTATGTCTCCTGCACTGGCAGATGGGTTCTTTATCTTTAGAGCCACCTGGGACAACATTGTGCTTAACTGCAAAAGACTTAATCTTTCCACTTAAAATTGACACCAAAGAGGTGAGGTTGCTCTCATCATTCCTGTTCAACATAGTATAGTACATTCTCAGCAGTGCCGTAGGGTTGTTATTGTTCAGATACCCAGTTGTGTCCGATTCTTTGTGATCCCATGGGCTGCAGCACATAAGGCCACCCTGTCCCTCATCAGTGCAATAGGGTTAAATTATGTTAAAAGCCTACAGGTTAGAAAGAAGTATAAAATTGTCTTTATCTACAAACATTGTGTTGTCTACATAGAAAACTTTAAAAAGAACTATTTAACCCTATTGCACTGATGAGGGATAGGGAGGCCTTATATGCTGCAGCCCATGGGATCACAAAGTCAGACTCAACAGGGCATCTGAACAATAACAACCAAACGGCACTGCTGAGAATGTACTATACTATGTTGAATAGGAATGATGAGAGCACCCTCACTGCTTTGGGGTCAATTATAGGGGACTGGAATGCAAAAGTAGGAAGTCAAGAAACACTTGGAGTAACAGGAAAATTTGGCCTTGGAACGCGGAATGAAGCAAGGCAAAGACTAATAGAGTTTTGCCAAGAAAATGCACTGGTCATAGCAAACACCCTCTTCCAACAACACAAGAGAAGACTCTACACATGGACATCCCAGATGGTCAACACCGAAATCAGACTGATTATATTCTTTGCAGCCAAAGATGGAGAAGCTCTATACAGTCAACAAAAACAAGACTGGGAGCTGACTGTGGCTCAGATCATGAACTTCTTATTGCCAAATCCAGACTGAAATTGAAGAAAGTAGGGAAAACCGCTAGACCATTCAGGTATGAGCTAAATCAAATCCCTTATGATTATACAGTGGAAGTGAGAAATAGATTTAAGGGCCTAGATTTGATAGATAGAGTGCCTGATGAACTATGGAATGAGGTTTGTGACATTGTACAGGAGACAGGGATCAAGACCATCCCCATGGAAAAGAAATGCACAAAAGCAAAGTGGCTGTCTGGGGAAGCCTTACAAATAGCTGTGAAAAGAAGACAGGCGAAAAGCAAAGGAGAAAAGGAAAGATATAAGCATCTGAATGCAGAGTTCCAAAGAATAGCAAGAAGAGATAGGAAAGCCTTCTTCAGAGATAAATGCAAAGAAATAGGGGAAAAGAACAGAATGGGAAAGACTAGAGATCTCTTCAAGAAAATTAGAGATACCAAGGGAACATTTCATGCAAAGATGGGCTCAAGAAAGGACAGAAATGGTCTGGACCTAACAGAAGCAGAGGATATTAAGAAGAGATGGCAAGAATACACAGAAGAACTGTACAAAAAAGATCTTCATGGCCCGGATAATCATGATGGTGTGATCACTAATCTAGAGCCAGACATCTTGGAAAGTGAAGTCAAGTGGGCCTTAGAAAGCATCACTACAAACAAAGCTAGTGGAGGTGATGGAATTCCAGTTGAGCTGTTTCACATCCTGAAAGATGATGCTCTGAAAGTGCTGCACTCAATATGCCAGCACATTTGGAAAACTCAGCAGTGGCCACAGGACTGGAAAAGGTCAGTTTTCATTCCAATCCCAAAGAAAGGCAATGCAAAAGAATGCTCAAACTATCGCACAATTGCACTCATCTCACATGCTAGTAAAGTCATGCTCAAAATTCTCCAAGCCAGGCTTCAGCAATACGTGAACCGTGAACTCCCTGATGTTCAAGCTGGTTTTAGAAAAGGCAGAGAAACCAGAGATCAAATTGCCAACATCCGCTGGATCATGGAAGAAGCAAGAGAGTTCAAAAAAACCCACCTATTTCTGCTTTATTGACTATGCCAAAGCCTTTGACTGTGTGGATCACAATAAACTGTGGAAAATTCTGAAAGAGATGGGAATACCAGACCACCTGACCTGCCTCTTGAGAAATCTGTATGCAGGTCAGGAAGCAACAGTTAGAACTGGACATGGAACATCAGACTGGTTCCAAATAGGAAAAGGAGTATGTCAAGGCTGTATATTGTCACCCTGCTTATTTAACTTCTATGCAGAGTACATCATGAGAAACACTGGGCTGGAAGAAACACAAGCTGCAATCAAGATTGTCGGGAGAAATATCAATCACCTCAGATATGCAGATGACACCACCCTTATGGCAGAAATTGCAGAGGAAGCCTCTTGATGAAAATGAAAGAGGAGAGTGAAAAAGTTGGCTTAAAGCTCAACATTTAGAAAACGAAGATTATGGCATTCGGTCCCATCTCTTCATGGGAAATAGATGGGGAAACAGTAGATGCAGTGTCAGACTTTATTTTTGGGGGCTCCAAAATCATTGCAGATGATGACTGCAGCCATGAAATTAAAAGACGCTTACTGCTTGGAAGGAAAGTTATGACCAACCTAGATAGTATATTCAAAAGCAGAGACATTACTTTGCTGACTAAGGTCCATCTAGTCAAGGCTGTGGTTTTTCCTGTGATCATGTATGGATGTGAGAGTTGGACTGTGAAGAAGGCTGAGCACCGAAGAATTGATGCTTTTGAACTGTGATGTTGGTGAATACTCTTGAGAGTCCCTTGGACTGTAAGGAGCTCCAACCAGTCCATTCTCAAGGAGATCAACCCTGGATTTCTTTGGAAGGAATGATGCTAAAGCTGAAACTCTAGTACTTTGGCCACCTCGTGTGAAGAGTTGACTCATTGGAAAAGACTCTGATGCTGGGAGGGATTTGGGGCAGGAAGAGAAGGGGACGACCAAGGATGAGATGGCTGGATGGCATCACGGACTCAATGGACATGAGTCTGAGTGAACTCTGGGAGATGGTGATGAACAGGGAGGCCTGGTGTGCTGCGATTCATGGGGCTGCAGAGAGTGGAACACAACTGAGCAACTGAATTGAACTGAACTGAACTGATAAAAAGTTATTAAAACTAATAAGTGAACTTAACAAGGATTCAAGATAAAAAAGTCAGTTCTGTTTTCATATGCACGTTATATGCAACTTGAAATTTAAATTAAAATCCACTACTTATATTTGCACCAAGAAAAATGTGCTTATATGTAAACATAGTATAATATGTGTAAGATGTTTATACTGAGAACTACAAAACACAGATGAAGGAAATCAATGAATACACAAATAAAAGAAGAAAGTTTAGTTTAAGGATTAGAAGACTCAGTATTGTTTAGATGTCACCTCTCTCCAAAATAACATAAATTCAAAGCAATTTCCCAAAAAATCCAAGTAGGATTTTGCAGACATTGCCAAATTGATTCTAAAATTTGTTCATAAAGACAAAAGAATAGGAAAGCAAAAACAAAATTGAGCTATAGAACTTTCTGTTTCTAATAAGATTTATGATGAAGCTATTGGGTTCACACTCCAGGATGTCCATCTCTAGATGAGTAACCACACCGTTGTGGTTATCTGGGTCATCATGACCTTTTTTATATAGTTCTTCTATATATTCTTGCCACCTCTTCTTAATCTCTTCTGCTTCTCTTAGGTCATTGCTGTTTCTGTCTTTTATTGTGCTCATTCTTGCATGAAATGCTCCCTTGATATCTTTAGTTTTCTTGAAGAGATCTCTAGTCTTTCCCATTCTATTGTTTTCCTTTATTTCTTTGCATTGTTCACTTAAGAAGTCTTTCTTATCTCTCCTTGCTAAACTCTGAATCTCTGTACTTAATTGGGTATATCTTTACTTTTCTTCTTTACCTTTCACTTGCATATATTAAAATGACTACTCAAAAATTCACCAATTTTTATGGTTTTTTAAAGGTATGCTTACATGACAGCTGTTACAATAAAATGTAACAAAATTTTTTCTAATGATGTTAAATACAACTAGGTCCTCCTAGAGCCATCTTACAGGGAAAAAAAGGAGTAAGTTATTTGGCCAACCTCATATAATAATCTTGTCAGGCAGTAGTAATGAAATAATAGACGTGTAGATCAATGGAACAGAATATGGAATCCAGAGATAAGTCTACACATCTAAATCAATTGATTTTTGACAGATATAAAGCCAATTCAATGGAGAAAGGATTGTAGTTTCACCAAATGGTGTTAGAGCAATTAGATCTCTGCAGACCCAAAACCTGAAAGGAAACTTGATACATACCAAAAATTAGCTCAGAATGGTTCATGTACTAAATATATTATACACAACTAGAAGAATTCAAGAAGAAAACAGTAGAATCTTTGTAATCTTGCCTAAAGATTTCTTAAAGAAAATGATTGATTAGAAATTGCTAAGTTAAACTTCATCGAAATTAAATATATAAGTTTTTGAAAGACACCTGTTGAAACAATAAAAAGATGAGTCACATACTATGTGAAAATACTTATTGAAATAAATGTTTGCAAATATTTTTATCTGGTATTGATTTATATCCAGAATAAATCAATATAAAGAACTCTCAACACTCAATAAGAAACAATCATCTCAGTTAAAATATATATAATCAATTTGAATGGACACATTACCAAAAAAATATGTAAAATAAGCACATGAAAAATTCTCAATGTCATTAATCTGCAAAATGCAAATTAAATTCATACCTCATAAAATGGAAAAATAAATAAAAATTAAAAAGTGGTGATACCAAGCACAGGATATGGAGCAAATGGTAATTGCATCCATTGGTGGTAAGATTTAAAATGATAAAACCATTTTACGGATTCATGTTGATGTGAGGCAAAACCAATACAATATTGTAAATTAAAAAAAAAACAACACTTTACAAAAGTGTATTTTAGAAAGTTACCATTCCTTTACACAACCTACCAATCATGTGAAAATTTATGTTTACACATATATCTATTTGTAAATCTTTGTAATATTATATTTCTTATCCATATAAGCATACACACACCTAATCCAACATTATTCTTAACAGTTAAATATAAAAGAATGGATTTCTGTTTTCATCTATGATGGAGTAATAAGTATTGGCCTTAACCTTTCACTGTAAACAACTCAAAACTAGAACAATATGTGAAGCAATTATTTTTCTGACATTGGAAAATGATGGTAAACAGCTGTTATCCCTGAGAAAAGGAAAACAAAGATGGTGAGCCTTAATATCACCCAGGATTTCTGCCTGATGACAGTTTTCAGACTCTTCGCATGGTCAGAAAACCCAGACAGTGTCTGGTGGCCTTGCTGAGTTAAGAAGCTGGAAACTGTAGTTCAGGGAGGCTGAGACAGTTAGAAATGTCATCAAATAGTTCGAAGAGGGAGTTATACAGAAAAAGCTGCATCTGTGTCCTTTAGTATTTGATGGCGATCAGGCTGCACATGAATAAAGCAAAAGTCCACAAGGCTGCACAAAAAATGACTGATAGTCATTTTTAAATGAGCAATGTCACTCTTCAGTATCCATCCACTTCTAGATGTACTCCTTGTCTTACTCTTGGAGTTTAGGACTACATGCACACTGTGTACATACTAAAAAGTATTGTCCTCTCTAGCTGTTTCCTGAATCCCAACCAAATCAAACTTTCTTCTCTCTAAGGGCTCCAATAACACCAACTACTCACACAAAAATGCTGCTAAACAAACTCATTTGAATAAAAAAGAATTGCTCAGTAGGAATTATAGACAGTAATGTAGATGGTGTAATATTGGTGAAGAGACACATAGAAATCAATGGAAAAACGCATAGACGTACATGAATATGGCCATTTGATTATTGTCGAAGGTATAAAGAAATTAAGCAGGTAAAGATTGGTCTTGTTAATAAATACTGTTGGTCATGCTTTTGTAAACATGTCAACTTATTTCTTTACTCAAATATTAATACAAAATATAGATTTAAATGTAAGACATGAATCTTCCAGTTCAGTTCAGTTCAGTAACTCAGTTGGGTCCAACTCTTTGTGACCCCATGGACTGCAGCACACCAGATTTCCCTGTCCATTACCAATTCTCAGAGCTTACTCAAACTCATGTCCATTGAGTTGGTGGTGTCATCCAACCATCTCATCCTCTGTCACCCCCCTTCTCCTCCCACCTTCAATCTTTCCCAGCATCAGGATCTTTTCCAATGAGTCACTTCTTTGCATCAGGTGGCCAAAGTATTGGAGTTTCAGCTTCAACATCAGTCCTTCCAATGAATATTCAGGACTGATTTCCTTTAGAATTAACTGGTTGGATCTCCTTGCAGTCCAAGTGACTCTCCAGAGTCTTCTCCAGCACAACATTTCAAAAGCATCAATTCTTCTGCGCTCAGCTTTCTTTATAGTCCAACTCTCACATCCATACATGACTACTGGAGAAACCATAGCTTTGATTAGACAGACCTTTGTTGACAAAGTAATGTCTCTGCTTTTTAATTGCTGTCTAGGTTGGTCATAGCTTTTCTTCCAAGGAGCAAGCATCTTTTAATTTTATGGCTGCAATCACCATCTGCAGTGATTTTGGAGCCCCCAAAAATAAAGTCTGTCACTGTTTCCCCATCTATTTCCCATTAAATGATGGGACTGGATGCCATTATCTTAGTTTAACTTTAACAAAGAGAAATAGAAGACATTGCCTATTACTTGGGGTTAGGCCAAGAATTTTAGAAATGGCTCTAAAAGCACGACCCATAAAAGAAAAACAACTGAAAAATTGAACTTTATCTAAATTTAAAACTTTTCTTTGCCAAACTGTCAAGAGAATGAAAACTTACAGAGTGGGAAAGAATATTTTTAAGTCGTGTATCTGATGAATAATTTGTATCTGGAAAATATAAAGAATTCCTAGATTTCAATACTAAGAAAACCAAAGCCCAATTGAAAATTAGGCAAAGGCTTGAACCAACACATCACCAAAGAGGATATAAATACAGAAAATAAGCACATAAAATACCTTCTACATTATTATCCAATAAGAAAATTCAAATTAAAACCATAATGGGATTTCTGTGTGTTGATTTTATATCCTGCAACTTTACTATATTCATTGATTAGCTCTAGTAATTTTCTGGTGGAGTCTTTAGGGTTTTCCATGTAGAGGATCATGTCATCTGCAAACAGTGAGAGTTTTACTTCTTCTTTTCCAGTTTGGATTCCTTTTATTTCTTTTTCTGCTCTGATTGCTGTGGCCAAAACTTCCAGAACTATGTTGAATAGTAGCGGTGAAAGTGGACACCCTTGTCTTGTTCCTGACTTTAGGAGAAATGCTTTCAATTTTTCACCATTGAGGATAATGTTTGCTGTGGGTTTGTCATAGATAGCTTTTATTATGTTGAGGTATGTTCCTTCTATTCCTGCTTTCTGGAGAGTTTTTATCATAAATGGATGTTGAATTTTGTCAAAGGCCTTCTCTGCATCTATTGAGATAATCATATGGTTTTTATTTTTCAATTTGTTAATGTGGTGAATTACATTGATTGATTTGCGGATATTGAAGAATCCTTGCATCCCAATCCCTTGCATTCCTATACACGAATAATGAGAAAGTAGAAAAAGAAATTAAGGAAACAATTCCATTCACCATTGCAACGAAAAGAATAAAATACTTAGGAATATATCTACCTAAAGAAACTAAAGACCTATATATAGAAAACTATAAAACACTGATGAAAGAAATCAAAGAGGACACTAATAGATGGAGAAATATACCATGTTCATGGATCAGAAGAATCAATATAGTAAAAATGAGTATACTACCCAAAGCAATTTACAAATTCAATGTAATCCCTATCAAGCTATCAGCCACATTTTTCACAGAACTAGAACAAATAATTTCAAGATTTGTATGGAAATACAAAAAACCTCAAATAGCCAAAGCAATCTTGAGAAAGAAGAATGGAACTGGAGGAATCAACCTGCCTGACTTCAGGCTCTACTACAAAGCCACAGTCATCAAGACAGTATGGTACTGGCACAAAGACAGACATATAGATCAATGGAACAAAATAGAAAGCCCAGAGATAAATCCACACACATATGGACACCTTATCTTTGACAAAGGAGGCAAGAATATACAATGGAGTAAAGACAATCTCTTTAACAAGTGGTGCTGGGAAAACTGGTCAACCACTTGTAAAAGAATGAAACTAGATCACTTCCTAACACCGCACACAAAAATAAACTCAAAATGGATTAAAGATCTAAATGTAAGATCAGAAACTATAAAACTCCTAGAGGAGAACATAGGCAAAACACTCTCAGACATAAATCACAGCAGGATCCTCTATGATCCACCTCCCAGAATTCTGGAAATAAAAGCAAAAATAAACAAATGGGATCTAATTAAAATTAAAAGCTTCTGCACAACAAAGGAAAATATAAGCAAGGTGAAAAGACAGCCTTCTGAATGGGAGAAAATAATAGCAAATGAAGCAACTGACAAACAACTAATCTCAAAAATATACAAGCAACTTCTGCAGCTCAATTCCAGAAAAATAAATGACCCAATCAAAAAATGGGCCAAAGAACTAAATAGACATTTCTCCAAAGAAGACATACGGATGGCTAACAAACACATGAAAAGATGCTCAACATCACTCATGATTAGAGAAATGCAAATCAAAACCACAATGAGGTACCACTTCACACCAGTCAGAATGGCTGCGATCCAAAAATCTGCAAGCAATAAATGCTGGAGAGGGTGTGGAGAAAAGGGAACCCTCCTACACTGTTGGTGGGAATGCAAACTAGTACAGCCACTATGGAGAACAGTGTGGAGATTCCTTAAAAAATTGCAAATAGAACTACTTTATGACCCAGCAATCCCACTTCTGGGCATACACACCGAGGAAACCAGAATTGAAAGAGACACATGTACCCCAATGTTCATCGCAGCACTGTTTATAATAGCCAGGACATGGAAACAACCTAGATGTCCATCAGCAGATGAATGGATAAGCAAGCTGTGGTACATATACACAATGGAGTATTACTCAGCCGTTAAAAAGAATTCATTTGAATCAGTTCTGATGAGATGGATGAAACTGGAGCCGATTATACAGAGTGAAGTAAGCCAGAAAGAAAAACACCAATACAGTATACTAACACATATATATGGAATTTAGGAAGATGGCAATGACGACCCTGTATGCAAGACAGGGAAAGAGACACAGATGTGTATAACGGACTTTTGGACTCAGAGGGAGAGGGAGAGGGTGGGATGATTTGGGAGAATGACATTCTAACATGTATACTATCATGTAAGAATTGAATCACCAGTCTATGTCTGACGCAGGATGCAGCATGCTTGGGGCTGGTGCATGGGGATGACCCAGAGAGATGTTATGGGGAGGGAGGTGGGAGGGGGGTTCATGTTTGGGAACGCATGTAAGAATTAAAGATTTTAAAATTTAAAAAAAAAAAAAACCATAATGGGATCCCACTACTTACCTATTAAGTGGCTAAAATTTAAAAAAGTAATGACAGTATCAAGTGTGGTGATGACAAAGAGAAAATACAACTCTCATACATTGCTGGTGAGAATGCAAAATCATACATCTGCTCTGGAAAACAGATTGGCAGTTTCTAATGACGTTAAACATATACCTACCATATGAGTCAGCAATGCCATGTTTGGATATTTTCCATAGAGGAGTGAAAACTGATATTCACACAAGAAACCTGTATACAAATATTGAGAATAACTTTGTTAGAGTCGGAGACAGCTGAGTGATACAGGACAGAGCATGGCCAAGACTTGCCCCAGAGAGGAGGGGACATCACAGGGAGGTAGTGAGCCAAAGCGTCTCACCCCGATGTGCAAGTTCCATTACACCATTGAACTTCTCTTTCAAAAGACAAATTCAAAGATAAAATCAAGCATTTTTTTTTAAAAAAGAGTTTAATATTACCACTGCAGAACCCAAACATGTGACTCCCTTATGAGTGTGAGGCCTGTGTGTCTACACTGGCCACACACCAATGAAGAGCCAGTCCTTACTCCAAGTCATGTTCCTAGATAGGAATAGACACATAGCCTTCTAAATCCCTTTGTCCTTTTTACTGATGAGGAGATGAGGGAAGCTTGAGCAACCAGTTTAATGGTGAAACAGGGATGCCACAGGTTGAAGATGGTAGAGCTTTCCTATTGCTAGAGGATATATTGTCTATGAATGTTATATGAAAGATAAATAAACTTCTGCATTGTTTCAGTCTCTGTATTCTTGAATATTTTGTGATAGCAACTTCTTCACTAATGCATTTTTTTCTTGGCTTATCTTCATAAGACCCAATCCCATTGACAATATGCAAGGTGTCCTAGAAGGTTTGATGAGAGAAAATAAGGGAGATGTCTCTCATGCTGAAAATACTCCTAAAGACTTGGGGAGAGGAAAAAAAAATGTTACATAAACTATAAAATTGGCAAATTTTTGTGGCAACTCTCTGAAGACAGCACAGTAGGTGCTGAGAAAAGCATTAAGCAGCAGAGATGGCAAAACTGAAGGGATGACAAGGATGATAGAATTAACTGAGCTGACGTTCCCACATTTCAGTGGTATGGGGAAATCTAAGTTATTGACTGAAAAGAATTAATGAAAATGACTTTTGTTTACACACCTGAACTTGTTGCCTTTGTCTTATACCCACTAAAGATATGAAATCTTCCTGTTTTTTATTCTTGAAGATATTACTCACACAAGTCTTGGAGAAATGCATATGACATCTCTGTATGTTTCAGAAAGTTTTGTTATATTTAGTCTTAATGGCACCCCACTGCAGTACCCTTGCCTGGAGAATCCCATGGACAGAGGAGCCTGGTAGGCTGCAGTCCATGGGATCACTGAGGGTCGGACATGACTGAGTGACTTCACTTTCACTTTTCACTTTCATGCACTGGACAAGGAAATGGCAACCCACTCCAGTGTTCTTGCTTGGAGAATCCCAGGGACGGGGGAGCCTGGTGGGCTGCTGTCTCTGGGGTTGCACAGAGTCACAAACGACTGAAGCGACTTAGCAGCAGCAGTCTTATTACCTGGCTCTTTATCTGTTTTATTGTAAGGGCTTACTTGGCTCTGCTCACAACATAATTGAGGAATTATATGGAGAATATAGGGCTTCCCCTGTTGCTCTATGGTAAAGAATCTGCCTGCAAGGCAGGAGATGCAGGAGATGGGTATTCAATTCCTGGGTTGGAAAGATTCCCTGGAGAAGGAGATGGCAATCCACTTAGAGTATTCTTGCCAGGAATATTTTATGGACAGAGGAGCCTTGGTGAGGTCGCAAAGAGCTGGACACAACTCACAAGTGAGCACTCACTCACTCACCCATGCAAAATATACTTTTAATATAAATGATGATACTGTAACATATTGGCATACTATTTTACATGCCTTTTGCTTCTCTGGTGCATTGACTGTTGTATAAAATTGTATGCATATGCATTTAAATGCAACAAACATTTAAAGATTATTAAATATGCACCTACTAGAACTCTAGTTCTTGTCTCTTTAGGAAAAAAACAAAAAACAGAAAGTTGCTTGTTATTGTGCCTGAAGACACATTTATGATTATTTGATAAAATTCCACCATGGATTTTGGGGTGCCCATTAAGTTACCAGGAACTACCTGTTTATCTTCAGTGATATGTGAGAATTTCTGGGAAAAAATGGATGCCTACTCTCAAAGTTAGGTAGATTTATCCCTCACCTTTGACACAGTAGACAGTGATATATTGTTAGATCTTCCAGAAACGTGAGTTGGAATTCTGAGACAGCATTAAATTGGTTTGAAATGTAATTATCTTTGTCAGCAGACACAGTATACTATACTTGGTAGCAGCTCATCGGAAAGTTATCGTAAAATGTGTGGTCCCTCAGGGCTCTGTTCTTGTCCTTTTATTTTTATATTTATATGTGTTTCATGGCAGTGTCATTAATAAATCTTGATTTGATTATTGTATCTTTGCCAGTATTATTCAGATTCACTAACTGGTTCTTGTAGAATCAAGTCCTGTGATTTTCCAACTCATTTTTTGCTTTATTAAGACATGGGATTGAATGATAAGGATAGTTCCTTCAGAAGAATGTTCATAAAGACATATCTAAGTTATTTTATAGATTTTTTTCATACTTTGCACTTTTCTTCAGCTAGATTACATGCCTTCAATTGAAAAATTACAATAAGGATACTAGGCTGCCCCTATTGGCAGTTTATTTATTTATTTTTATTTTGATGTGGCATAGGAATTTCACAAAAAGATTTTTCATTGTATTATTAACAGAAGATTAACATTGACTTTTTTACTCTGAAATTCTATAATTTTTGAACCAAATGCAGAGTTATGTAAATCCAGTGGGACCATCCAATTCTATCACATTATAATAGAATCACTAATAGAAATGTCCCTACAGCAAATTTTATCATTCTCAGGGTTTGACATGATTACAAATGTGTGATGAGGAATTTAATGTGTTTTTAGAAATAATCTCACAGTAAAATCCTGTGGTGGTTCTATCTGGACTATACGGTCAAACTTCAACTCTTGAGAATATTCTTAAGATCCTGAAGCCCCCTTTTCAGCTTTGTTTCTTAATTTTTTTGTTTGTTTTTTTGTTTGTTTGTATAGATGTGTGAGTCTTTTGCATCCATCAAGCGGTTACTATCTCCAAATATACGAGACTGAGGTTCCCTAATTCTGAATTATACATTAACCTTGCTTTTCTTCCCCATAATTTATGTTAAGTGAGTGCTTCTCTTTTAGTTTTATTTGAAGCCTCAAAGGCTGTACCTACAAGAGAGTCAGGTATTCCTTCCTTCTTGAATACGGTGTTTCCTTATCTCTGCAGCACTTGCTAAGAGTCCATAAAATCAGTTCTAGATAATGTGATTCAGGCTAAAAAAAGAGATTCAGGAGCCAAAAGAATTTTTGTCATTGCTAAAGCAGAGGGAGTAAAAAGAATGAAAATACTAGCAAGACAGGCATGGAGTTACTGATGGAGAGCCCTCTAATCCTTGCATCTATTCATATCTCTTTTGGAAACAAGATAACCAACTTTTAGCTGGGTAGGAGGGTGTGGCAACCCACTCCAGTATTCTTGCCTGGAGAATCCCATGGACAGAGGGCTTGGTGGGCTACAGTCCATGGGGTCACAAAAAGCCAGACACGACTGGGTGACTAAGCACAGAACAAACACTTAAAATAAATATTATATTTTCCAGTTTATTTGTAGCTAGGTATGACTTTTTATTAAGTTTAGGGCATTGTGGTGTGAGAAAATGAGTTGTATCACTTATAGAATCTGTCCTCCAAGGTAGAGACTGTTCTTCCATTTCTCTCTTCTCCATTCTGCTTTTTGGAATGTGCTTGGGGTAGTGAACCATCTTGGATTATGAAAGTCAATGTTAAAACCTAACAAAGAGCAAAGCAGCAATGTAGAAAATTGGATCCCTTCATGATAATGGAAGTAGCACTGCCATGAAACTCTAAACTGCCTTCCCCAGGATTGTGCTAGTAAGAAATTAGTTCCTAGATTAAATCACTCTTTTGTTGGATTCTATTACTCACAGTTTAGCCATATCCTCAGTAAAGTAACATATTAAAGATTTTTCACTGTATCTTATGGGCAAGAATTTAATAGTTTTATGAAGTTATGAAGATGAAAGACAAAGACTAAGACTGGAAAATGGATTGGGGAAGAGGCAGAGGAAGGTGAAAGAGGAGAGCTTTTCAGAGGAATGAATCACTTGTGTGGTACAATGAACAATACAGTTTTACAAAAGGAATAAGCAGCGTAGATGCTACTGTAGAAGCTTTCAAGAAGTAGAACTTGAGCAGGAATATAGAAGAAAAGAAGACACTTCTAGAGAAAGGCTCTATTGTTTGTGGTAGAGAAGCAAGACAAAGAAGGAGGGCTTCAGTGTTGAGGAGTAATGGGAACTGAGGGAGGAGGGTAAAATAAAGGCAGATAATGTTAAAACTCTGAATGTCAGAATGAAATGGGTTTGTACAGGAAGTCCATGAGGAATCATCATGTAAATACTTGAGAGGACTGATGTATCTTTAGTAGTTTTATAAATATTGGTTTGATAGGATTATACAGTTATTGACTCCATTGCATGTGTGTGTGGGTCGGGGGGAGCATGCATTGACTACAGAGGAGTACCCAATACAATATGTTGGAATACTAGAGCAAGATATAACTCTTATACCATGTACTTTGTAAAAAAACTCAAACATTTCCTATTTAATGTAAGCAATCTTAGACAAAATATCAGAAGAGTCACAAATTGCATACCGTATATGGAGCATTATCAGGGCAGGGAGAAGGACCGCATCATCTTATAGTCCACACACACTATTGTTCATTTGCTTTCCATGTGTTACTACATGTTGCAGTTGATGGGTATTTCATTTATGATGATCCATGTATGTTTTGGGCTTCCCTTGTGGTTCAGATGGTAAAGAATCTACCTGCAACGTGGGAGACCTGGTTTTGATCCCTGGGTTGGGAAGATCCCCTGTAGGAGGGCACCTTGCTTATTTAACTTATATGCAGAGTACATCATGTGAAGTATTGGACTGGATGAAGCACAAGCTGGAATCAAGATTGCAGGGAGAAATATCAATAACCTCAGATACGCAGATGATACCACCCCAGAGAGTGAAGAGGAACTAAAGAGCCTCTTGATGAAGGTGAAAGAGGAGAATGAAACAGTTGTCCTAGAACTCAACATTCATAAAACTAAGATCATGGCATCCAGTGCCATCATTTCATGGCAAATAGATGGGGAAACAATGGACACAGTGACAGACTATTTTCTTGGGCTCCAAAATTACTGGAGATGGTGACTGCCACCATGAAATTAAAAGACGCCTGCTCCTTGGAAGAAAAGCTACAACCAACCCCGACAGCTTATTAAAAAGCAGAGACATTACTTTGCCAACAAAGGTCCATCTAGTTCAAGCTATGGTTTTTCCAGTAGTCATGTGTAGATATAAAAGTTGGGCCATTAATAAAGCTGAGTGCCAAAGAATTGATGGTTTTTTAACTGTGATTTTGGAGAAGACTCTTGAGAGTCCCTTGGATACCAAGGAGATCCAACCAGTCAATCCTAAAGGAAATCAGTCCTGAATATTCATTGGAAGGACTGATGCTAAAGCTGAAACTCCAATACTTTGGCCACCCGATGTGAAGAACTGGCTCGTTTAAAAAGACCCTAATTCTAGGAAAGGTGGAAGGCAGGAGAAGGGGATGACAGAGGGTGAAGATGATTGGATGGCATCACTGACTTGACAGACGTGAGTCTGAGCAAGCTCTGGCAGTTGGTGATGGATAGGGAAGCCTGGCCGGGGGTTGCAAAGAGTCAGACATGACTTAGAGACTGACCTGAACTGATACATTTTCTGGTTTTATCTAATTTAAATCTCCAAAGATTGCCAGTGAATTTTAAAAAATCCTGTATAGCAAGTTCATATTGAGGGCAGTACTAACCGTACAAGAAGAAGTAAACTATAAGAAAACTGCTGAGTTGGCAGTTCTTTTACACTTAGTTCAGGTTTTTCTCTGCTGTGTTATCAGATGAAAATAATGATTGTCTTGGTATGTTTGGTATGAATCTATCAGTAAATGTTAAATTAAGACATGAAAAATGAGGGTTTTAATCATAAGTCTCACATATTGGTGGTCAATCATGAACACAATGTCTTTGAGGAAGGACACGTGAAAGATGCCTGAGGACTCTTGAGTGGCTATTTTTGTAGCTTCTAGGTTTATTTTTTCTCTAAAATCAAGTTAATTTGTATAAATGGTGATGCAGGAACCTAGATTAAATTGAAGACAGCAAGGATTCTAGGAAAAACTCATAGATCTTAGATGTATTTTGAGTTTTATTCCTTCATGTTTATGTTCAAAACATTTCATCTACCATAACCAGCTGTTTCCTAGACTGTAAACAATATTGTTTTAAACTTTTACCATCCAGTTACTCAATCTCTATTTGAAGCTCTTCTGTGCTTTTAGTCTTGAGCTGTGGACTTTCTCTGGGTCCTTTCTAGGTCTTTTGGTTTGAGCATTTTGACAGAATCTTAAATAAAAAATACAGGAGAGTTTTAGCCCTTACTCTCCATAATAACATCCACGCCCGTGTTTTTGAAGTTTTATGATTTTCCAATTTCACATCTCCTACTTTGTAGATTGATTTTTTTTGTAATTACTTTTTTCAGTTGGTCAAGATATAGTAAGAATTATGTATGTTCAAATACCCTAGTGAAAAGAGGCGGATATGTAGGATGGAGTTTTCTTTACAAAGGTAGGTGTTTTCCAGAGATATACATGATTACATGGTTTAAGTTCTTGGTACTGTCTTAATCTGTTTGAATTGATATAACAAAATACCATCGACTGAATGGTTTATAAACAACAGAAAATTTATTTCTCATGGTACTGGAGGCTGAGAAGTCCAAGATTAAGGCACTGGCAAATTAAGTGTCTGGTGATAACTGCTTTTTGGTTCACAGATGGCTATCTTATTGCAGAAGGGGCAAAAGAACTCTCTAGGGTCATTTTTATTAGGACACTAAAAGGCTCCACCCTCATAACCTATTAATACCTCCCAAAGGCTCACCTTCCAATACCATCACATTGGATGTTAGGCTTTCAATATATTAACTGGGGAAGGGAGGTCTACATTTAATTTATAGCAACTACACTTGGTTTGCTCACTATATTTTTTATGCAAAGAATTAAACTACATTCTATATCCCTTTATAGCCATGATATCTTTTAATTATCTACCTTTTCCTGCCTCATTAGATGATGAAATTATAAGCAGAAAAATGGTTAAATTATGAATCTTTTCATGTGTTTACATTTTGTTGATAATTCTCTGTGAAATCTATTACACAATATTTTGGAGAAATTTGCAATACTAACCTTTATGTCAGTAGTCAAATCAAATGAAAAAATTGGATTCTATGTTTATTTTAAATTAAGTAAAATGTCTAGTGGCTTTTACTTTATAATGTGCAAAAGGTCATGATTTTGAAGTGTATGAACTCTTCTAGGATAGGAGACTGGAGTACCATTCCAAGGTGAAAGTCTATGTTCAACTTCAAATCTGGGAAATTCATTTGCTTCTCATAAATCAGCTTATCTACAACAACAACAAAAAAACTGCATTGCAGGGAACTAAAGGTAGCCTGTACTTGATTTTTAGTGTATTATTAAAGAACATGTTGCGACATCAAATTAAAACAAACTAAATCCCACTGAAAGAGACCACTGGAGAGGCAAATAGCATCTGACCTATGTGATTTAAAAAAGTAGTCACGAAACAAAACAAAAAACAACAAAAAAATAAAAGTAGTCATTATGCTTTCTTTTCTCAGTCTTGATCTCTGACTTAAATTTTTACTTGTCAGTCATTGTTTTGTTTTTACAACTGTATTATGAAGGCCTTTCTTGAAAAGATTACATACACACGTGTGTGTGTGTGTGTGTGTGTGTGACCAAAATAAGCATTTTCCTTCCCTCTGCCTGGGAAGATCATACTCAATCATTAGTATTTACATAGCATTTGCTTCCATCGAATTCTAAGAGCAGAGGGATTCTCTTTTAAAGTCATTGGTAAGACAGTTTGTTTTTTCCATGAACATACTGAAATTATGCACTGGGCAAATTAGTGAATTTTACCAAATATGTCTCAAGGATAAATATAGCAATTTTCACAGTGAATGTTTTCCATCTCTCAGGAAATCTGTTTGTCATAAAATGACAAGATTTTTTGGAGGGTTGGGGGAATGGGGCGATTGCCTTTGCAAACTGATTTTGAATTTCATTAAATAACAAGGCAAACCTGAAAAATATTTTATATTTAATGGAAGTACTTAAGCATGATCTTTTGGTGGAAAGCAAATGGAAAGAATTTTTAGCACATCTACTAAAGAAACAGATTTTCCTTTACTGCTCCAGGGTGATCATTATAAACCATAACTTTGAAATTTTAAATTATGAAAAATATCTCATCTTGGGAATTCATGTGAATTTATACCAATAAACTAGTCTTGTAATGTTGTAAGTGAGAATTAGTGTGCTTTTATAAGATAATAATTTTGCTATTTTTCTGTGCAGTAATGCCAAAGTAATCAGGTTTAAAATATGATGGCTTACAGTGAAAATTGACATAAAATATTTCATATTTGTATCTCTACTGCCATATTTTTGGAAGAATGAAGTGAATGAAATACTAGATGGAGAAATAGCTAACATTTTATGCCCTCTCAAGCATATAAATAATAAAAAATCCAAAGTTTACAGATGACCTAAATTCTGTGTTTCACCAGGTAACTCTCTGAAAGATGCACGTCTTCCATCCAGTTATTAAAGCCATAGTGAAAGTTAACTTTGAGAAAGCTAATAAGCTAATTATAATTATGTCACAATACTACAGGGATGTGAGTGAAGAAATACTCAAATAAAAAAAAAAAACCTGTTACAGATTTTTCACAATTATTTCACTAAGAAATGTTCTTCCTGGTGGCTATTTTAAAAAAGCAACAAAACAGTGTTGAAGTGTCTTACAAATTGTACCTCAAATCGAAAAGTGGCAAAGTTTTCATTTTCTTTCCATCTCTCTTCCCTCTATGAATTCCTTCTATTTTGAGTGATCTCTCCAAGGAGGCTTAAACAGTTCAATGCTGTTGAAGCAACCTGTTAGCTTTTCTTTTTGTCTATTTCTCCTATTTATGTGGCATCTGGCTTCCTGGCACCTTCTAGTGTTGCTGTTTTTATTCATACCAAAGCTATGTGGATTTTAATGTAGTTAGTTATTTAAGTTTTGACATCATAGTCAATTCATGTTTTAAGCCAGTCTCTGGTTAGAATGTCTATTTAAGACACAATTCTCAGTATAGAAAGGAAGGGGCAAGAAAAGACCAAGATTTTTTTTTCTTATGAAATTGCCATGCTGTCAATTAGAAATTGTATTATACATGGCACTCCTATCATAACCACATATAAGGTTTGATTGACCAGAAAGTTTTTTATAAATTGATGTGATTTGTCATTAGTTTTTCACAAAGGTTCTGGCTGACAGCTTAACAAAAGAGATGTAACACCACCTAAAGAGCAGTCATGATAGTAATCATTTTATACATTAAATTATGTATTTTCTTTTACTAATCTATAGCCAATGTTTATTTCCTATTATGCTACCCATATAAATGTAATTGATAATGATCAACAAAATTCCACTATCATTTTAATAATGTATATGCTAATTCCTTATTATTTTCCTAGCAACTGGCAGAATTTTGCTCTTTGCACCTGGAGGATGTTTGAGATTCTGCATAACCCAGGTTTATTTTCTGTGTATTGCAAAATGTGGGATATTCCCTTTAATAACCTGAAATTTTAATAAGGGTCTAAGAAATAGTTGGAAAAAAATCAGTGAACTTGTATTTAAATTAGGTCTTTGAGAGCTTGGAGATTCTATCTTGGTGAACTCTAATTAAATCCCTTAAGGCCACTGGGTCTGCCTCCCTAGTTCTTGATGGTGAAAGTAAGGTCTTCAAAAAGAGTCCCTTGGCAGTATACAAGTGGAGGGGAAAAATCCTACAGCCCTTCACTATAGCATTTTACAAAGCTAGAATTCCAGAAGGAGTACCAGGCAAGGGGAACTACAGAGGCTGAAACCTGAGAACTAGTAAAGCTGGAAAGTAGAGGAAAAAGAATTTGGAAAGAGCAGTAATTCAAGAACATCATTCACGGAGACAGCAGTGTGGATGTGAAGCAAGACAAAGGAGCAAATGAGATACACATGTGCTGGTAACGATGGAGCAAATCTTAGCTGGCACATTTTGCAATTAACATTTCCAGGAAGAAATGCTCAAATACAAAATTGTCATTTTTTTAGTTCTGACATTAGAGTGTTTTTTTTTTTCCTCAGGGCACATTTTCCGTATAAATATCTAAGCTTCCCTGCCGCCCCCCCAACTAGATTCTAGTTGTGTGGGTGAGTTTGTCTATGATTGTGAGAACAAAATAGGTATATTGAGTCTTCTTAAGGCCAAGAGGAAATAAATGATAGGTGATCAAAATATGTGGAACTTACATTTGTCTGTATTCTCAGTAGCTTTGCCTGTTCAGTAATGTAGAGGACATGAATTAAATAAACCGTTGAATGAATGCTTCTTTATTTTGTCGACTTGATAGAGGCTGGAGCTAGGGAGATTTTTGTACTTTCTCTTCTCATTTAAGATATATTCAAAAGTAATATTTATTAATAGTTTTCATAATTTAATCTCCTTAACTCAT
The DNA here is from genome assembly GCF_042477335.2 of Ovis canadensis. Taxonomy (NCBI): domain Eukaryota; kingdom Metazoa; phylum Chordata; class Mammalia; order Artiodactyla; family Bovidae; genus Ovis; species Ovis canadensis. Next base: position 103,955,420 of record NC_091249.1, read on the forward strand.
TGTGCACTAAATATTCCATATTGCCTCTTAAAAAACAGAATTGTCAGCCTTGCAGAGAGCTTTTTATTTTTTCTTTTCTTTTTTACCCTAATCATTCATTTTCTACCAAAATATCCAGTTTGGCTGCCAAAGTGTGTGTCAGTCCTTGCCGTAGATACCTGTATTGTGTTCCTTTTTTACTTTTTGTCATTTACACTCCCTTTTACTAGACTGTATTTTAGTAGATTAAGACAGGACAAGGATCTGCCAGTAGTGTCAAATACCCACAAAGTTTCCTTCCCCAGTGGGTTCCTGCGAAAATGGACACAGAGCTAATTGAAAAGGAGAGGCACGCTGTTGGGTTCTCATTAGTCTATTTCAGTGCCACGGTCACGTGGACTAGTGTGTTCTTTTATATGTGATTGATATGTGATGTTCTGGCAGCCCCTATCCTGACCAGATGCTCTACAAAGTAGGAATAATGTAGGAAAACTTAGAATTTATACTTTTGTAGTTTGCTCTGCTTTTTATTTCAAAAAGGCTTTTAAAGTCCTATGAATGCTATTTAGATCACTTATATGTCGAGATGGAAATACTGATTCTTGATGCTTTGAATAAACCCCTAACCCCAAAGGCATATTGAGCTACTGGGTGCTAGCTTTGTTCTTGAATACAAGTTCCAAAAAGTTTTATTTACTTTTTGAACTCTTTGCTAGGATGAAAGTGCCATAGTGCTTTTGTGGTCTGCCACTTAAGTGGCTTCATCTTTTCTTGAGGGAAAAATGAAAGTAACAAGCAAAATATAGAGGAGGTTTTAGTTTGTTCTCTGATCAAAAGGGTCATTTATTGATCTGGTGCTTGAAAGGAAAAGATCTGTTTGGAGGAAAGTCATTGTACTATCTAGAGTCTGAACTCTTCTTTTCTTATTATCTATTAGAGCACGATAAGTCTACAATTTTCTTTCTGCTAAAGCAAAACTCATAATTAAAATAAGAGCTCCATCACCATTATGACCATATGACTGTTGTAGTAAACTTGCAAAGCTGAAAATAAACATCCATGCTAATTGAAATGCTGATATTTTAATTAGTCTTAAATGTAGATGATTTCTTCCAAGTGATAGTTCACACTGTAATATTTTAGTTGTTTCCTCTCTTACCCAAAAGAGAAAATTGGGAAGAATTGTCCTTTGAAATTAAATATTATCTACTTTATTTTCTCCCTTCTCGCTTTTCAGACTTCACAAATTAGCTTGAATACACTACTGAAGGATTGTCTGGTTACTGGAAGAATACACTTAAAGCAGAAATTGCAGTTTCATTTCAACTGTAGACCTACTACATCAAATTGAACAAGTTAGTAAATCCTTCCCACATTTGTTTTCTTCTTGGAAACTTCTAATATGGACAATAAGGAACTAGAGTTTAATATGGGCTTCCCTAGAGTTTAATATATATTGAGAAATTGAGGTACATAGGGCATTATACAAAGAAGACATTTGACCCCTTCTTAGAATCAAGCCTAAAGATTATTGGATGTATGTAATATTTAGATAGATAGATAGAGATATATATGTGTATGTGTTGTAGGTATAAATCATTGTAGTAAGTGATGGACTTGGATATATTAATATCATGTAAATATTAAATACATGTTGTGCTGATACAACTTTCCCAAACTTTGTCCTTTGGGATACCAGTGTCTTATAATATGTCATATTCTTTGAGGGGAAAAAGGGGCTCCCTGTTGAAATAAATGTAGACTTTTTTTTGGATATTTATAACATAAATTGGAGAACTAGAGACTCTGGGAAAGAATGCAGAACTAGAACTAATGATTCTAAAACCTATTTTGTCTCATTATAATGATTAATGTAAAACTTTTATTAAAAATTTCATCACTGTTTCAAATATACATTTGGAAAAGAAAGCTTTATACCAACAAAAATGTGCATTAAAACCTTGTAACACTTGTATTTGAATACTGGCTCAACTATTTAACTATAATACTAAAGAGAAAATATTTAGCTTTCTTAGATGTCAATTCTTATTTGCAAAGTACTGTGGGAGATACTATTTATCCCATCCTTGTTGTTTTTATAATGTGTGGCTAATGTGATGTATCAACTTACTGCCCATTCCACTTCTGCTCCACTATTTTAGTTGAGATTTCTTTAAAAAAAAACAAAACAACAACAAAAACTTCCTATTTTCCTAAGATTGAAGTCAGTGTCTTTGTTAGATAAATTCCACATATGAGATCATGAATTTGAAGAGTTGTCACTCAATATACAAAACTAAGAATCTGTATCATTTAATAATGCATTTGGCTAGAAGTCTTAGGAAATCTAAGAAGCGCTTAAACAGTTTTTGTTTACTTTTCTTTTTCTTCTTTCCTATATGGCAAGAAGTCCAGATCAACAGTTCTATCTTTCTATTCCATCGTCATCATTTGCATATTGTATCATACAGCTCCTTTGCATGCCAACCACTTTGGGTGCAGACTGTGGTGTGCCAGACCCCAGGTCCAGAGATGAGGGATTTTATTCAAATTTGAAAGTAGAGGGAAAGGCTAAAAACTCCAGGCATGCTTGGTCTGTCTGCCTAGCATGTGGCAGCTGCCAAGAAAGGACACCTCCATACTCACAGAAGATGATGGGCTGAGCTTAGCGGCAGCAGTGTGATCCAGAATGTGTGAGGACTATGAATATGAAAAAGAAACTTTTTTTTTTGGTCCAATTCTTTTGTGTGCTACCCAGCAAATGACAATTTGGTGTTGGTAGTCAGGGGATGGGGCATGGGAGGAGAAGATGGTACCCTCACACAGCCAGCAAGCAACTCTCTGGACACTGACTGGGAGTCCTACAAGTCAAACCAATCTAAACTATCTACCTGGTGGCTCAGATGGTAAAGAATCGGCCCACAAAGCAAGACATCCGGGTTTGATCCCTGGGTTGGGAAGATCGTCTGGAGAAGGGTATGGGGGATAGCTACCCACTCTAGTATTCTTGCCTGGAGAATTCCATGGGCAGAGGAGACTGGCAGGCTACAGTCCATGGGGTCACAAAGAGTGGGACATGAATGAGTGACTAGCACTTTCTACTTTCCACAGGTCGAGGGTTCAGTCCTAGGAGACCACCTCCTACCCCCACCCCCACAACATAGGTTGTTACCTGTACTTCTAACTCCCTGGCTACAAATTGGAGGTTCCAGTAACACCCTCCAGCTCAAGATGTCAACTTACGTTGTTACCGATATTTCTGACCAACCGGCTATAAATGAAAGGTTCCCACGACTTCCATCTTGGGTTTGACTGATTTGCTAGAGAGGCTTACAAGAACTCAGAGAAACATTTTACTTCTTAGATCACTAGTTTATTATAAGGGGCATAGCCCAGGAATGGCCAGATGGAAGAGATGCATAGGGCAAGACAGGGGAGAGGGCGCAGAGTTTCTGTGATCTCTCCAGGAGCCTCACTCTCCCAGCGCCTCCACAGGCTCTCCCACCTGTCCTTTGGGTTTTTATGGGGGCTTCATTACACAGGCATAATTGACTAAATTATTGACCACTGGAGATTAAATTCCAACTTCAGCTCCTCTCCCTTCTCTAGATGTGGGGGTAGGGCCAAAAGTTCTAACTTTCTAATCCCAGGATTGGCTCCACTGGCAACCAGCCCCCATTCTTCACTGATTTCCAAAAGGCATTATTTAACATAATAAAAGATACCCTCCTTGCTCTTTGAAAGAAAGAAAGTGAAGTGAAGTCACTCAGTCCTGTCCAACTCTTTGCAACCCCATGGACTGTAGTCTGCACCAGGCTACTCCATCCATGGGATTCTCCAGGCAAGAGTACTACAGTGGGTTGCCATTTCCTCCTCCAGGGGATCTTTCTGACCCAGGGATCAAACATGGGTCTCCTGAATTGCAGGCAGATGCTTTACCCTCTGAGCCACCAGGGAGGCTTTACCCTTTACCCTTAGGCAATTTCAAGGATTTTGGGAGTGTGATCTGGGAACCAAAGATAAGACCAGATACAGATTTATTACTATAAATGACAATATCACACTGATAGACTGAATTGAAGAGTTGATGACTTTAGATGTTAATTTATCTTTGGAACCTAGGGTAACTCTGGGTCCAAAAGAAAGAAAGAAAGTGTAATCGTTCAGTCGTGTCTGACTCTTTGCGACCCTGTGGACTGTAGCCCACCAGGCTCCTCTGTCCATGGGGTTCTCCAGGCAAGAATACTGGAGTGGGTTGCCATTTCCTTCTCCAGGGAATCTTCCTGACCCAGGGATCGAACCTGGGTCTCCTGCATCACAGGCAGGTGCCTTACCCTCTGAGCCACCAGGGAAGCAGAGAGAACCTTATTTTGGTGGCACTACAATTTTTACCAAAGTTTTAAAACATCTTGATTATAAACTGTAATACTGGTAGACAGCATACCACATTGGTTAAGAACAGGACTTTGGTTTCATACACAGTTGGGACTTGAATCTGACCAGTGCTGTTGCTTATGTTTGTCACCTTGGGAAAGTCATTTTGCCACTCAGCTTTGATTATTTTTTCATCTAAAAAAGTGAAAATGTTAGTGCTCTTTCCCTTTAGGGTCTTTTGGGAGGATAGTATCTAAAAATCTATTTAACAGACTTGGTACAAAATAGGGCTTTCCTGGTGGCCCAGCTGGTAAAGGATCTGCCTGCAATGTGGGCGATCTGGGTTCAATCCCTGGGTTGGGAAGATCCCCTGGGGAAGGGAAACAGCTACCCACTTCAGTATTCTGGCCTGGAGAATTCCATGGACTGTATAGTTCAGGGGGTTGCAAAAAGTCCGACACGACTAAGCGCCTTTCACTTTCAGTTTCTCTTCTGCTCCTCGTGTATAACTTTCTATTCACTTCCTTCTCCCTTGGCCATGTCGAAATTTTCAGGAACCTCTGTTTCTCAGGTGGATTCACACTCGCGCAATCCTAATGGCAAAAATGAAGTGGGAATTTCTGTTTCATCCCATCTGCTAGTCCAGACAGGCCAGAATAGGCCACAGAACTCCCTAACCAATTCTGCTTTCAGAAATGCACACTGCTGAGCACATTTTGCTTTCCTTGGGGAAAAGACTCAGGTAACAGATGAGGATGTTGAAATAACACCACACCCACCACTTTCCAGAGAAGCTAATTTAAAATCACTTGCAATCTGGGAGAATCTGTCTCAATATCTTCTTGCAAGAAACTACAGCTAACTGTTTACTGAAAGGTTTCCTGAGAATAGGATTTTATCCAAGACTTGTGACAGTGGTAACATAGAATGAGGCTACAGAGATCTAATTAAAAAGGTGATTTCCTAACATATGGAGCTGCTCTGTGAAATCCAGAGGATGTGCTGTGCTGGGGGAGATTCTGACCCTGTAAATTCTTATGACATTAGACTTAAATCTTAACTGCTAAACACCTTTCAAATATTTAACTCTCCCCAAGTCAATGCACTCCCTGCAAAGCTCTATTTGTTGACTTTTATCCCAGTTGGATCGACTTTGGGGACTGTCTCACTGAGACCTGTGCATTAAGTGGTACATATGTTGAATAAACAGCCAGACAGCTACCAACTGTCAAGTTGCTTTACCAGAGTATAAAAAAAGGCACATATGCCATGTTGAAAGCAAAGGAAAAACAAAAGTTTATAATAGAACTAGGAAGTGGTTCAGGTAAAATTCAGCCACAGGCTTATGTGCATGATTATTTTTGTAAATAGCATTAGGATTATTTTGGAGAAGAAATCATAATCTGGAAGTGGTTTCAGATATAGCACTAAATATGATACCTCCTCTGCTGGCTCATAATTCATTTCTGTGTTAATAAAACGAGGGAGGGGACAGGCCGTATTAATATAAGCAAAGGCTGGGAATGTGCTCAGTTGAGGAAACACAGGTTTGATTTTCTCACAAGCAACAGATGGAAATAAAGGCACAGGTTGTTCTTTGCAGGTATGGAAGAAACAACAGAACACACCAGCTTTTCTGGCAAAGAGATTGGAAGTATTTATAGATAGTTTTCACTCTTGTTACCACCAGCGTGGCTCTCCTGTGATGCTCTGGTGGAACAACATTGACTATGCATCCAGGTGGCCACCTGCTGAGCAGAAAATCCTGGTCACCAGTGATTGATTTGCATAGGAGGCAGAGTAGCCGTGTTATTTTAAAGCATGTTTTAGTTTACTTTGGTATCTTCCCAACTCAGGGATCGAACCCAGGTCTCCCGCATTGCAGGAGGATTCTTACCATATGAGCCACCAGGGGGTGTTAGGGAAATGGACTCCCAGACTTCCTGTAATCAATGGAGTATCTATTAAGGGGCAGTGGAAGCTGGGACCAAGACTGAGTCACAGGTCCAAAAGGTGTATTGGAGGCAGGATGCACTTAAGCTAAGAGAGAGGGAGGAGGAGAAGGGAAAGACTTCAGACTGTGATGCAGGTCTGATATCTGTGAAATGAAGGAGGTGCGATAGAGAATTCGATGGAAAAAGTCTCACATGGCTGTCCACTCTTCTCAATAGCCAAGACATGAAACAACCGAAATGTCCACTCACAGGTGAATGGATAAAGAAGGCAGGGTTCATATATATATATACATATATATATATATATATATATATATATATATATATATGTATGTATGATGGAATATTATTCAGCCATAAGAAAGAGTGAAATAATTCCATTCGCAGCAACATGGATGGTCCTAGGGATTATCGTACTAAGTGAAGTAACTCAAAGAGAAAGACAAATGCCGTATGACATGACTTATATGTGGAATCTAAAATATGACACAGATGCTTATCTATGAAATAGAAACAGACTCACAGACACAGAGAACAGACTTGCGTTTGCCAGGGGGCTGGGGAGGTATGGACTGAAAGTTTGGGGTTAGCAGTGCTGTGTGCTTAGTCACTCAGTCGTGTCCGACTCTGTGTGACCCCATGGACTGTAGCCCGCCAGGCTCCTCTGTCCATGGGGATTCTCCAGGCAAGAATACTGGAGTGGGTTGCCATGCCCTCTTCCAGGGTATCTTCCCAACCCAGGGATTGAACCCAGGTCTCCCACACTCCAGGAGGATTCTTACTGTCTGAGCCAGCAGGGGGTTTTAGCAGATATACAAACTTTTACATATAAGATGGATGGATATACAACAAGGTCCTACTGTATAGCTTAGGCAACCATATTTGATATCCTGCAACAAACCATAATGGAAAAGAATTTTACAAAGAATGTTTGTATATATATAACTGAATCACTTTGCTGTATAGCATAAATTAACACAATATTATAAATCAACTATACTTCAATAAAGTAAATTTTAGAAGAAGAAAAGAACACAGTACTTTCCAGACAAGGTGGCCGCTGGCCCAGTGATAAACTCTGGAGGAGAAATGCCTAGAAGAAGGGCCTGTGATGGGCAGATATGGCCAGGTCCTGGAACTTGTCACTTCTGCCATCACTGGGTGGAGCTGCCTATGGAAAGTGTGCTCTTACGGTAAAGACCGGGGTGAACTCCCAAAGTGCTTGACTAGCGGTTGTTGGTTGACAGCACTCCTGCTGCAAGTCCTCCTTAAAAGGAGATCTGAGGGCAGCTCTGCAGCTGGCACAGCAAGCTTTCTGAAGATAGCATGGAAGTAGAGTTGTAAGAAGGAATGACTTTTATACATTCATTTGTAGCAAAGGGCAAAGATGACTTGACCTCTGTGGCTTCCTGAGTTTACATTGATACAAATCCTCCAGACTTGCAAAACATTCATGTTGGCTTCTCTTCACTTTCCCATCCTTTCTTTTCTGCATGACTTGGGCATAAAATATATTAGACAGTCAGGGGACGATTTTCCTAGGGTGGAGGAACGCTATCCAAATCTCAGAAAACAAATGCACTTCGCTGGTTCAGATCCCGGTTTTGCCTTCACCAACTTTAACATTTTAAGTAGCTTACCTTCTTTGTATCTTATTTTCCTTATAATAAAAAAAGCAAATCAGTATCAAATATGTTTTATTTGAAGACTGACTTGCTGAAAGATTTTATTTTAGAAATTTTATTTTTGTGAGGTTGGTTCTATTTTTTATAATAATATGTATACCTTTATGATATTTTCACTACAAATGTATGAAAGACTTCAGAATAATCACAGTTCAGAATCAATAAAAATAAATATGCAATTATTTATTGGGCTCTTACTTAGCTCATAACACCGGGGATGGCAAAGGTTGTTAAACAGGAGAGCAAGAATTTGTAGATAGTATTCATTCATTTCAACACTTTGCTTGTTGTTGTTTAGTCACTAAGTCCTTTGAGACTCATTGCAACCTCACGGACTAGCTCACCAGGCTCCTCCATGTATGGGATTTCCCAGGCAAGGATACTGAAGCGAGTTGTCATTTCCTATTCTTCAGGATCTTTCCAACCCAGGGGCTGAACCCACATCGCCTGAATCACAGGTGGATTCTTTACCACTGAGCCACGAGGGAAGCTTCATTTTAGCACTTAGGTATGCTTATCCTTTTCTTTGGTTAAAAGCAACATAGATTTGTTATCTTACAGTTATGTAGATCAGAAGTCTGGCACGTGTCTCTCTGGGCTACACTCCAGTTACTGGACTGGGCTGCTGTTCCTTTTGGAATGCTCTAGGGGGCAGTCCCGCTGGAGAAAGAAATGGCAACTCAGTCCAGTACCCTTGCCTGGAAAAACCCCATGGAGAGGGGAGCCTGGTAGGCTACAGTCCATGGGGTCACAAAGAGTTGGCCACGACTGAGCAACTTCAATTTCACTTTCACTTGGGGCAGTCCATTTACTTGCCTTTCCAGGGCAGAAAAACTGCTCACATTTCTTGGATCTTGGCTCCCTTCCTCTAACTTCACAGCCAAATATATTTCATTTATCTGATCATTTTTTCTATGGTCATATCTCCTTTTGAACATAACTAGGAAAATTTCCTAAAGGAAATCAGTCCTGAATATTCACTGGAAGGACTGATGCTGAAACTGAAACTCCAATACTTTGGCCACCTCATGCGAAGAACTGACTCTTTGGAAAAGACCCTGATTGCTGGGAAAGATTGAAGGCAGGAGAAGGGGACAACAGAGGATGGGATGGTTGGATGGCATCATCAACTCGATGGACATGAATCTGAGTAAACTCTGGGAGTTAATGATGGACAGGGAGGCCTGGCATGCTGCAGTCCATGGTGTCGAAAAGAGTCGGACACGACTGAGCAACTGAACTGAACCGAACTGAGGAAAATTTCACTGATTTTAAGGACCCTTGTGATAAGATTGGACCTGGCTGGCTAATCTGGAATAATATTTTTATATCAAGGTTCCAAACTTACTTCACACCTGTACAGTCCCATTTGCCATGTAGGTAGCCGAGTCCCAGGTTCCAAGGATTACATCATAGGCATCTTCAGTGGGCTAAAGAGCTAGGGCAGCATGTCGAAGCTGAAAATGTAAGGAAAAGTTTTATGCCCTGAGGCCGCCAGAAAGGAAAGCAGCAATAGAAGAGGAACATTCCACCCTACCTACCTGACTTTATTTTTCACTGCACTATGGTACACTTTCCTCATAGATATAGCCCTCCTCTGCTTTACCCCAAGGCGTGAACCTGCTGGTCTGGCTGGCTAGCAGACATCCCATTCAATTAGTCCAGCCTCCTAAGTGTCTGTTGTACTGTTGCACAAACTATTTTATTTCCTGTCTCAGTCTTTTTCTTTATGCTCTTTCCAGCTTTTTAAGAATTTTTTTGTTTTTTTGATGTGGACCATTTTTAAAGTCTTTATTGAATTTGTTACAATATTGCTTCTGCTTTATGTTTTTTTTTTTTTTTTTTTTTTTTTTTTTGTCTGTGAAGCATGTGGGCTCTTAGCTCACATGCTGACCAGGGATCAGCTCACATCCCTGACCAGCGATTGAACCTGTACCCCTTGCTTTGTAAGGTGACATCTTAACCATTGGACTACCAGGGAAGTCCTGGTGCTCTTTCCAGCTTTGAAAACAACCTCAATCATTGGCTCTGCCTTTTCAAATCAGGGTATTCTTCAAGGTTCTATTAAAGACTTAGATCCTTCTTGAAGATTTTTCTACTTACTTCATCCCACCCTGAACGTTTCTAACTGAAAATCCCACTGGTATTGGAATCAGAGAGAGCCAACTTAGCTCAAAGTGTTTCATATTAGCAATTATCTCCACCAACCCAAGCACTGTTAAACTCCTTAAGAACAAGAACAATCTGTTATGTATCTTTGTGTCTCACTCAGCCAATGCTACATAGCTGGTGCCGAGGCAGTGTTAAATGAATACTTTGTTTATTGAGAAATAGTCAACATTTAAAATATAAATATCTCTAGGAGTTATTTCATCCTTGCAGTTATTAACATTTCACTGTAGTTTGTGTGATGATTTAAGCTACAGTCTATATAAATTGAGATACGATCAGTGGGTTCAAGAAGAAGACTATCTAGAAAGAAAGATAAATGCAAACAACTAGGGGCTGTTAGCCTAGAAGGGGAGCACACGTGGGCTTTCCGTGAAGCCATACGGAAGCCTAAGCATAGACAATCAGGGGATGAGGTGGAAGTGACAGTTAGGCAGACTGAGATAAGGAGATGGAAAGAGAAGGGCCCGTTCTACCCGTTCCATAATTTTGGCCTGACCAGACACATATTTAACATTTCCCTGCATTCAAAGAGCCTGTGATGTAAGAAATGAAATATTTAGTATGTTTGAAAGTAGGATAAAATGTATATTTCATCATGGAACAGATGGATTTTAGAAATTTTGTAAAGAAAAAAAATGGTAGAATTTGGCTGTTTGAATGTAGAAGGGAATGTTGCATTTTGGAATTTCCCATTTCTTTTTCCATTTGCAATTACAGTGAATTTATAGTCATACCTGTCTCTCTCTGTGTCTTTAAATACAAATATGTACATACATATATATACACACATCATCATACAATATATGTTATATATATAAAGACACTATCTGTATATTATCTATATATTTGTCATCAGTTTTGTTAGTTGCATTGCTAAAAAGTGTGATGGACTGTTTAAATTTTTTAACTTTGATACTATAAAATGGATAACTGTATAAAAATGAAATTAAATATGCAGTCATAGGCTAATGTTTGTATTTTGAAAGAATATGTGTGCTCAACATTTATTCAACCACCAAATATCTGACAATTCTTCTGATTCTAAATCATTAATTTAGATTGTATAAGACTGAGTTACAAGATGATTTATTAGTAAAATAAAATTTGCATTTCATTATCCCTTTAATAGTTCTGTGGACAAAATTATATTAATATGGCTTTCAATGGATAACTAGAGAGTAATATCTACATTTTTTTTGGTGCAAAATTTCCAAACAAATTAGGGTGTAAGTTGTACTTCCCATTTTCTTATGCATTCTTGAATAAGATTTGTTTTCATTAACTCTCATATTCTTACAACTAAATAACTCAAAAAAATGTATTCCTCGGCATTACCAAAGAGTCTTTTCCATTCTGTATGTTCTTAAATGAAGCACTTTAAAAAAAGAATTTATTTTCCCATGCTTTGTGATTCAGTGTATTATGCTACATTCTGATTATACTGAGATGCATACATAGCACTTACCTTAATGAACCAACCACAGTGTCTGGCTTTTAACGTGTAAGACAAGTGTTATGAGTTTGATATGAAAATGAGTGGGAATTCCTGCAGACTCCAACAGAGAGGTTCATAGTACAGGGGACAGAACTATGCTCCACCCAGAGTTAGTTTTTATAGCCTACACTCTCTTGATACTTGTCAACTAACAGGAACTTATGTGATTTTTTTGTTAACTATGTGTGTGCTTGTCGGCTTGTCATCTATATTTCAAACTGGGAATGAGTTTCATGTCTCTTTGTCACAAAGTCACAAAGTGCTTTGAGCCCACGACTCTTAGGAAACAACTGACTACAGCAGGTGAGTCCATTGTGGGACCACACTCCCACAGCTTGTCTGGACATCTTTACTAAACCAGAGCCTTTGGAAAAACCTGATCCTTCTGTACTTCTTGAGTATGTCAGGAAAAAGAGTCATATACTGTGATTGCCCATTTAATTTCATTTTAGGCAGGTATACTTTGTATAAATACCAAACTTAAGAATTCAAACTGTCCATCATGTTTTAGAAATGTAATTACCCAAAGGAAAAGAATGTTGAGCTGGTTATCTAGTTAACTAAGAGGTCTCTGACTTTCAGAAATAATCCAGGGCAATATGAGTTCATTACATCTGAATTGACCAACATTTGAAATGAATTCTCACTTCTACAGACCTAGTTTTTTATATGTATTTATTTTTCTTCAGATCCGCTTTATAATTCTCCTCTCCTGTGGTGAGTACAGTGTTATACCTGGCATCTATCAGAATTCTTATTACATACAATAATATGTAGTATAATAAATGTTATAAATATTAGTTGAAATAGGACATAAATAAAGTATTGATGTCAATGAATGATCAATCCAAAGTTATACCTATCCCAATGATTAAGGCATTTGCCAGGGCAGTCTTTGAGGATATCCTCTAGTTCTTTCAGGGAAGAGAAAAAGGCCCCAAATATCTGTTATCTCAGAAGTTGCCTGCCACAGGGAGCCACTCATGTGAATTCATTCCGGGCAATATATTCAAGATGTTTGTGTTTGTCATGCCATGATTTACGCCTTGGCCACACAGTCCTTGACTCTCTCCTGACATTCTAGAAGTGTATGACCTCTCTAAAGTGTCTGGACTTTAAAAAGATAGACTAAAAGAAAACCTCCAGTAGAATCTAATGTATTTCTAATAATGGAATTTCAATATAAATATGGGATATTTAAGGCTCTGAATTTCATGGAAATATGTTTCTTTGTCTCCAAAGGCAAGGGATTGTGGCACAAAAATATCAGTGAATTAGTCCCAGTGTCCTTACTGTGAGAGGGCTTCTGCCAGAGTAAAAAGGTTTTGAGGCAATAGTGGCAACTAGAATTACAGCTGGAATTGGGGTGTGTATTTTGGTTTGAAGTAGAAGAATGTGTGCAGGAGATATGGGTTTGATCCCTGGGTCAGGAAGATCCTCTGGAGCAGGAAATAGCTACCCACAGCAGTATGCTTGCCTGGGAAACCCCTTGGACAGATGAGCCTGATGGGCTACAAATTGTGGGGTTGCAAAGAGTTGGGCGTGACTGAGCGACTGGGCACACACAGAAGAATGTGTATGGATTACTCAATGTGTGGTGGTGTTACACTGATTTGTAAAGTTACACCTTAAAGTTAATAATGATGAGAATGTCTGGGCCCTTTTCCGTGACTTCCCTGATTCACAGGGATTTCTCAGGTTTATGCGTGGATGTGTGGAGAGTGAGGGGTGTGAAATATTGCAATGAATAGCATGTCTGTGATGGTGACAGTAATAGGGGCCCTTGAGATCAAGCTGCTGTGTCCTTTCCCTAGGCTATGGCCACAGGCAGAAAGAGGATGAGAGTGTATATAAATATGTGTGTATACACATATACACACATACACACATACACATATATATATTCAGTTATGACATTGCTATGTCTTTGTCCACTGTTTTCAAAATTTCAAGGATTGACTTTAATATTTTTTCATTCTCCGACTTTACTTCCCTGGTGGCTCAGATGGTAAAGCGTCTACCTGCAATGCAGGAGACCCAGGTTCAATCCCTGGGTTGGGAAGATCCCCTGGAGAAGGAAATGGCAACTCACTCCAGTACTCTTGTCTGGAGGATCCCATGGACAGAAGAGCCTGATGGGCTGCAGTCCGTGGGGTCACAAAGAGTCAGACACGACTGAGCATCTTCACTTTCCTTTTCCTTTCCTTTTCTGCTTTACTTGGAAATGGAAATCTTTGAATTTCAATAATTTTTACCTACAAAATATGAGATTTAGGACAAAGAGCTAACTATAGAAATGATCTTGGGCACTTTTACTCCCTGCATTTACTTTTGAAATTAAACAAGTACACCAAAATAACAAGTCTGCACCAGGGAATTAAGCCAGCTTGCTATCCCCCAGGCCAACCTAGTACCCCTTCCGGTTCTTTGAATGACTCTTCCAGGATGTATAATTAAGAGAATGGCCTCATAAAATTCTCCAAAATCATGGTTTGGGCTGTGGCTCTTTTGCCTTGTAGTTTTCTACTGAGCAGTGTGTTTTGCACATCTTGAATCTGTCTAGTTATGCAGTGGTGCTCACTGACCACATTTCCAGGCGTGTGCTGGAGGGAAGATCCAGACTCAGTGCTTTGGTGGTACCGCTGCAGTAGAACATATCTGAGAACACAGGGACCTTTCTGCAGATAGTAAGATTTTTTGAAAATCTTTGTACCATTGCTCAATGGGTACATCTTCTGTGTTTTGCCAAAATCAGGCCGGGATATTTCCATTCCTATTCCCTCTCTTTTAACTACCCCCTGGGTTCCTGTTGCTCCTCAGAAATGTATCAACACTGAACATGATGTCTCAGTATAAGACAGGAATGGTCGACCCATCTGGGAGTCTAAGCTTCCTCCATTCATTTTCAAACGAATAGTTTCAAAAACTGCTATTCCTGTTTGTTCCACACAAGGACTGGGTTTCCTAGTTCTTAGATGGTTTTACAGACCATTTCCTTACATATTGAGCTGTCAGCCATTGTTACTTTTTACAATCCGGAAGAATATGCTAATTGTACTGACATATAATGCAATATGCTTAAGAACATGCCACTCAAAAGTGTAGGTCTCAGGAGACTTCTACCTGCAAGAAACCTCATCTATAAGGAAATATCCCCTTTGAGATAAAGGCAATTCTTTTGTAATAACATTGGGGAAGGCTAAAATGTGATTTGTAGCACACCACAACACACTATAGTGTGATTTGACTGTTGTATAAAAACATATAGATTTAGGTTGAATTTAAATAGATGGTAGAAAGGGAGGGAGAGAGAGAAAATGAAAGAGAGGGAGAGATGAAAATACCAGATGACTTTTAACTATAAAAAGTTCTCTAAGAAATGACAGAATAGTTAATGCATAGATTTCAAAGAAAATTACTGTTTCATAGTGTTGGGTATTAAACCTCTAATTTCTATAGAAATCTCTAATTTTTCCACATATTATGTCAAGGAACTAAAAATGTCTTCTGTGGATATTTTTATAATAATATTTTCTGTTATATAAAAGGCATTGCCAGACATTACCATCTGCCGTGTAGACTGACAGTGTACGAATCTGATGTCTTTCTGTGACTTCCTATCTTATATAATTGGAGGTTTCAGCCCAGAATGATGCTTCATTTCCACCTAAGGACAACCAAGTTTAAATTTGCCTACAATATTTTAATCAGTTCCCTGCTATGCACTGATAAGACCAGCGCTCTGTGTAGTTAAAAGCTATAAATGTATCTATTGAGAAGGTGTTAAACATTCTCTTTGGGCTTCTGGCCATCATCCAGAATTCTGTAATACCTTTTGAAATGAGACAGAAAATATAATACATTACAATTGATAAATGTTTCATTTGTACTTTATTTGAGAAATTTTAAGCATTCAGAATGTCTTGGCTACATCAACATTGGGAAGTGTTTTTTGCTTTTTTGCTGAGGTAAGAAAGATGTCTTTGTGAACTTTCCATGTAAAGATTAGAACATTTAATATATATGTCTACCATGCTTTAAGGAGGATTCAAGGACAGTGCAAGTAGTCTATTGACTCAGATGAGTTGGTGCATGTGTTTGTGTGTGTGTGTATGGGGAGGTTTAAAGGAGTAAATGTCATCATCCAAGTCGATGAGACGAGATGACTGAGAAAACTTTTGTAGTTATTTATTTAAAAAATAACACCCTTTTCAATAAAAGAGAAATCCTTGTAGTTAAAACCTGTTAATTGGAGATAATGTCTGTGTAACTGAACATTGTCAAAGGGTAATGACCTCCTGCTGCTAAGCCCTGCAAATGTTGACTGGAAGCCAGCACATTTGTTTAGAAAGCAGGAGACGTGGGTCCTTTGACATGGTTATTTTAAAATGGCTTCATTTTTGTTACACGCCAAAATAGAAACTCTATCATTCTAGGCCATATTAGAATGTGCCACTTTTTCTGCCTCTAAATATCTTTGCAGGTTGTGTTTTCACTGCTCTTAAGTGTACCAATTGGCACCTCTGTTCTGCTAAGTGGCTTTTCTTAGAACAATACAAGTTAGTTCAGTTCATCCTGGGGTTTGCCAAAAAGTCTTGAAATGAGTTAGTATTCATTAAGGTATGCCACTCAATATAATAAATGCTCAGTGCTCTATAATTTACTGTGGCTGAGAAAATAGGTTGCATAATTAAAATGAGACAGTGGAAAGTGTCCCCGACTCTCTGTCCCCTTATGCACCACTCTGTTTGGCCAGTGTCTGAAATTTCATTTGGCTGAGGTATAAAATTTCACTTAAAATGTTCTGGGTTGACTGAGATTTCTGTCAGTAGGAATGAAAGATCTAAGAACTGGTTTCCTTATGGGACCAGATGCAAATGAAGAAGTGTTACCTGAGATGAGAAGCTCTGAGCATATTAAGGTATAATATCTATAATATGATTGTGCATGTGCGAGCAGTTGTGTCTGACTCTTTGACAGTCCATGAACCGAAGTCAGTCAGGCTCTTCTATCCTTGGGATTTCCTAAGCAAGGATACCGGAGTGGGTTGTCATTTCCTACTTAAAGGGATGTAGTGTGAGGACTCAGTTCAGTTTAGTTCAGTTGCTCAGTCGTGTCCAACTCTTTGTGACCCCATGAATCGCATCACGCCAGGCCTCCCTGTCCATCACGAACTCCTGGAGTTCACCCAAACTCATGTCTATTGAGTCGGTGATGCCATCCAGCCATCTCATCCTCTGTTGTCCCCTTCTCCTGCCCCCAGTCTCTCCCAGCATCAGGGTCCTTTCCAATGAATCAATTCTTCGCATGAGGTGGCCAAAGTATTGGAGTTTCAGCTTCAGCATCAGTCCTTCCAATGAACACCCAGGACTGGTCTCCTTTAAGGTGGACTGGTTGGATCTCCTTGCAGTCCAAGGGACTCTCTCAAGAGTCTTCTCCAACACCACAGTTCAAAAGCATCAATTCTTTGTCGCTCAGCTTTCTTCACAGTCCAACTCTCATATCCATACATGACCGTTGGAAAAACCATAGCCTTGACTAGATGGACCTTTGTTGGCAAAGTAATGTCTCTGCTTTTGAATATGCTGTCTAGGTTGGTCATAACTTTTCTTCCAAGGAGTAAGCATCTTTTAATTTCATGGCTGCAATCACCATCTGCAGTGATTTGGGAGCCCCCCCAAAACAAAGTCTGATACTGTTTCCACTGTTTTCCCATCTGTTTGCCATGAAGTGATGGGACCAGATGCCATGATCTTTGTTTTCTGAATGTTGAGCTTTAAGCCAAGTTTTTTACTCTCCTCTTTCATTTTCATCAAGAGGCTTTTTAGCTCCTCTTCACTTTCTGCCATAAGGGTGGTGTCATCTGCATATCCGAGGTTATTGATATTTCTCCCGGCAATCTTGATTCCAGCTTGTGCTTCTTCCAGTCCAGCATTTCTCATGATGTACTCTGCATATAAGTTAAATAAGCAGCGTGACAATATACAGCCTTGACATACTCCTTTTCCTATTTGGAACCAGTCTGTTGTTCCATGTCCAGTTCTAACTATTGGTTCCTGACCTGCATAGAGGTTTCTCAAGAGGCAGGTCAGGTGAGGACTAGAGATGCCAGCTCCAACTCCACTTCCATCTTCATGCTTTTCAGAGGCATCTTTGCTGATGGTGTTGGAGCCACTTACATCAGAATTGCGTGGAATGGATTAAATTGCAGTGATTCTCTTTTTGACTAAGGAGGGGGAGGTTTTTGTTCATTTTTAAAGTATCTATATTTCTGTCCTGTCTCATCCTCAGTTGTTTGATTCAATTGTTTCAGGATAGGGCCCTGACATCAATATAGAGCTATATTTTAATTTCCACAAGTGCTTCTAATTTGCGGTCGGTGTTCTCCAACGTAAGCATGCCTCAGAATCTCTTGGAGGATTGTTGAAACACGGCACGCTCTCCCTGCCCCGCGGCCTGTGAACAACACAGAGCTTCTGATTCAGTGAGTCTGGGAGGTGCCTGAGAATGTACATTTCCAACAGGTTACTGAGTGATGCTGCTCTAGAAAGTATGTTAAGCCATTTGAATGATGTCAGCTTACTCATTTATTTTTTCTTGATGACACTGAAAAGAAAAGGGACAATGAAGTACAAGAAGAACAGACTAGGGCAAAATTAGGTTGGGTTTTCCCATCATTAACTGCCACTTTGTTATAGCTGAGACACTGTTTTTTGATTTCTTTCAGGTTTCCTATCCCTTTAGTTTGTCTAGAATTGTTTCCATTCTCAAACTCATAAAATTTTTAAAACAAAAATCCTATAGTTGACTCACTGGAGAAGACTTTGATGCTGGGAGGGACTGGGGGCAGGAGGAGAAGGGGACGACAGAGGATGAGATGGCTGGATGGCCTCACTGACTTGATGGATGCAACTCTGAGTGAACTCCGGGAGTTGGTGATGGACAGGGAGGCCTGGCGTGCTGCGATTCATGGGGTCGCAAAGAGTCGGACACAACTGAGCGACTGAACTGAACTGATGACTAGTACTTACTGAACATTAGTAACCACCAGGACTCAGTTTAAATATTTCATACATATTATCTCATTTAATCTTCACCATTAAATGAATATTTTCTTATCATAATCTGTAACTATGTTCTTAAAATCACACAGCTAATAGGTAGCAGGTTTGGAATTGGAAGTCAAGCAAACTATCTCCTGAGCCTGAACTCTTTGTAACTCCTCTAGGCGACTTCAGCATGGTAGAGGCGTTAATCGCTCAGTCATGTCTGACTTTTGCGACTCCATGGACTGTAGCCTGCCAAGCTCCTTCTGTTCATGGGACATCCCAGGCAAGTATATTGGAGTTGCCATTCCCTTCTCCAGGGGATCTTCCTGACTCAGGGATTGAACCCAAGTCTCTTGCATTGCAGGCAGATTCTTTCTTTCTGAGCCACTAGGGAAGCCCCCTAATTCTGCATGCATGCACAGTCACTTCAGTTGTAACAAAAACCTCCCCCTCCTTAGCCAAAACAGAGACTCATTGCAATTAATCCGTTCCACACAATCCTGATGTAAGTGGCTCCAAGGTCATCTTTGCAACCCTATAGACTATAGCCCACCAGGCTTCTCTGTCCATGGAATTCTCCAGGCAAGAATACAGAAGTGGGTTGCCCTGCCCTCCTCCAAGGGGTTTTCCTGACCTGGGGATTGGACTCACATCTGCCTGCATCTCCTGCATTGCAGGTGGATTCTTTACCCACTGAGCCACCTGGGAATCCTCTACTTTGGCAGTCCTAATGGATTTTCAAATATATTATCACAGCTCTGTGAAGGAAATATATCAGTGATTGTTATTGAGTTATTCCCAATGATAAAAATCATGATAAAACAGCTTCCATTTATTGAATGCCTACCTTGGGTCACAGACTATGTTTAGCACTATTAGCAAATCAACTTAAGTGATGAGACAATTAAATGGCAAAATTAGGGTTTAATTTAGGCCTTCTCCTGGGTTTTGGAGTGTCTGCCTCCAAAAGGAGTTGTTCATGTTCCTAAATACATGGTAATTTCTGGTCCAACATTCTGGAGAAATTCAGCTACATTTCCAACAACAACCCTGTATAACTCTGGTAATCTTACCTTTTGCCTAAGCATGTCTGATATAGCCTGTTGTTACAATAGTAGAAAAAAAAAATGACTAAAATGGTGGTCATTCTGATGTGAATAGTGAATGTGAGGTTCCTAGGCTTGGAGAGTTGCAATGACTTAACTGAGATCGCCCAACTTATGAACACCAGAGTCAGGAACCAAGAGTAGCACCCAATGGACTGGTGACATTTTGGCTTGTTTTCTCTCTGCTACGATAATCTATCCCCTGTGTCTGGTTTGGCACCTTTTCTCGGATCACGTGTGGGAGGAAGTATGAGATCACCATGCAGATCGTAAATAGTGAAAGTTTGTTTTCACACAGCATTTCTGAGAGCTGGCTCAATGAGTCTTCTGAGCCGATAAGAGGGAAGGGTTGCTGCTAGTGGGTTTCAGGAGTGGTGGATAGCCCTCTGAGGGCCATCAGCCAGACCTCACAAGGTTGTGGTTGGAAATAAATGAGATAACAGATGCAAAGTGCCTGCCACCTGGGAGGCACGTGGCTCAGCAAACAGTAGCCGTTACTGATATTCTCCGGAAGTGGCAAGAGCAGGGAGAGTGAGTGGGTGGAGACAACAGATCACTGGGCTAATGACTCAGATGACTCCCAGGTTTCCAGGATATCACATGAGTCCTAAGAAACACTTGGTTTGTATGGAGAGGGAAATGAACATTTTCAAAACCCAGTATCAGTCATTTTTACACTCTTCTTTACGAGGTTTATCAAGTCATATCAACAGGTTCAGTTCAATTTGACTTTTATAATCTGAGCATTTATGGAGATCTGGACTCAATGCAGGTTTGTTATTGCATGAGAGGTTTTTTTCTGATCATTTAGTGCCGAGAAACGTTTTAAACTCGTGGAGAGGTGGGGTATGTACAAAATGCTCAGACACTGAAGAGATACATATTTTTCTATTTGCCATTCTGTCTGCCTGCTTACTTTATATATCCTTTCCCCACCACACCCCCAGCTCAATTGACTTTCCAATTTATTTATTGAAAAGCACCCATTTTGCAAAGTTGTGGGCACTACCTTACCAAACTCTAGGTGATATAAATTTAGCATAAGTCTTTGATATTACCCGGTTTTTGCTGCTTGCATCTCAGTATTCTGTTTAGTGTCACTTGCCCTGATAGTGATTTTTTTCTGAGTTTTAAAGGTTAGACCCAACTATATTCTCTAACTTAGATAATTCCTTCACTCATCCCATACGCATCCTACTGGCATCAATGAGTGTATGTGAATCCCACTGGTGAGGGGCAATACTTAACAAAACATTTATTATTGACTTTTATTGTCTGTCCCTGTCAGTTTTGATCATGCTCTTCCTTATCTCAGGATTTAGGATTTTTTTTTCTAACAGCTTTCATTTGTAACTTCTTTTAAAAACATAAATGTAGAGAACCCATCTTAGAGAAAATGTGAAAAATAGGCCGAATGTAAATAGTGCATCTCTGAATCCAACTGCTATTAGAATTTTAATATATTCCACTCAGTTTCTTAGAAAGTATTTACAAGTGTACTCATGATAATTAACTATGATAATAATTATAATAATAAACAATTAAAAAGTGTACTTATAATAATAACCAGGGCCATGTAAGTTTGCTTCAGGCAATGCTTATTTTAAATACTAGCATTTATTCTTGAACAGTCTTTAGTAGTAATATTCTAAAAATAGCCAGATATCTTATCCAGTGGATCTGTGATAATATCCTAAAACATTCTCCTACTGTTAGATGGTAAGTTGCTTCTAATTGTCCTTAGTGTAAAGCTGGGCCTCACTAAATTTAACTTCGCATATGTTTTGGCTGATTTCCTTAGGCTAGATTCCTTGGCCTATGAATAATGAGTGCAACTTTGACAAGGTATTTGCCAAATTGCTTTCTAGAAGAATTGCACTAATTTATATTGTCATCAAGAATGAATGGGATGGTGAATTCATTGCACTTTTACCAGAACTTTAGGCGTTTAGTTACTTATTTTTTCCATTTTACATGTCAAATGGTATTTGTTTTAACTTACACTTTCTGGCCACTAGGAAGTTTAAATATTTTCAAGACTATATTTGATACTGTTTTTATTTTTCATGTTAATTGTTTAACTTATTGCCATTTTACCTGTTATATTCTTAGTGATTTTCTTTGGAAGTTTGACTATTCTGTGTTTTACATGTATAAAAATATAATCAAGTTTTTAAGCCACTGCCACGTTGGTTGAAAAATTTCCAAAAGTTTTTTTTTTTTAATAGTAGCATTTCAAATGTTATGATGACATTTGCTATTTTGCTTGGTGTATTCTTTGTAAATTCAAAGTGTAGAAACTGATTTCTTTGTCATTTGGTTTGATAAGTATTCAATATTATTTTCATTTTCTTTGGCTTGATTTTCAAAACATTAAACTTTTTAATACTACATCTGGAACTTGTTTCAGCATATGGTGTGAGGTGAGCATATTTGACTTTTAAATAATTTACTATGCTATGACCCAGCTGCTTGATTTCCCTTACAAGTTGCCAAATGCCCAGTGAAAGAAGAATGCTCTTATATTTTGTGTTCATTGAGATAGCATCTGTTACTTTATTAAGTATGCCAGAATTTTTTTATTGAGGAAACTATGCCTTAGCTGAGCGTCACGTTCAAAACGCTGAATTAATTCTTTCAGATGGGAAGGATATAACTTATTATTTGGTATTTTTTTAATGGTACTCTATTTATTATAAGAGTACACCTTAGCAAAATAATGTAGATACTCTCTGGTTTTTTCAAAAGTGCTTTAGCCTTTAAAATGTTACTGTATCTTTTAAATCTTATAGATGGACTTAGATATCAAATTTGAGTTTGAACTATAGCTCAATAACTGATTGTTTAAGTGGTTTTATGCAAAGTTTTCAAACTTTTGAGACCGTTTTCTCAGTAGAAAATGTGGATAATAACACCTACCTCACAGGACAATGGTAGCTATTAAAGTGAGGAAACATATGTAAAATGCCTGGTTCAGTTCAGTCGTTCAGTCGTGTCAGACTCTTTGCGACCCTATGGACTGCAGGCACGCCAGACATTTAAAAATAATGCCTGGTAGGTGACCTGATAGAGAAAATACACACTCATGGTTTTCTTTTCTGTATGGTACAAACTATTGACCATTTGAATTGGTAGAAAAGAACAAATACTCCTGGAAAAGCTCACATAGCCACTCTTTGAAATATGTCTCATTTAAATTTAAATATAGTTATTTCTGATCCACACTAAACACCAAAGCAAATCTTGGCCTTGGCTAGAGAGTTTATTTGACAATCCTCTGATGTTATAGAAACATTCAGCCCTCTAGATGCACAGAAGCTGGCCTTTTCAAATAAGACTACTGCTTTTTCTTGCATGCATGCTTCAATAGCTCAGTCTTGTCCAACTCTTTGCCACCTCATGGACTGTAGCCCACCAGACTCCTCTGTCCTCCTCTGGCAAGAATACTGGAGTGGGTTGCCTTTTCCTACTCCAGGGGATCGTCCTGACCCAGGGACTGAACCTATGTCTCCTGCATTGGCAGGAGGATTCTTTACCACTGAGCCACCTGGGAACCCCAGGACTTTTTTTCCTTAGTTGGACTTACAACCCTTTCAAGGCAGTACAGTATAGCAGATTGCATATAGGCTGTGCTTTAGTCTAAGACTTTTCAGTCAATGTGTTGTTTGATTATTTTATCCCCACCTTTTCTACCAGTAAAAAGACAACTTACTGGATTTCACCAAAAGAATTATCATTCTTATCCCATCATCAGTACCTGTAAAGATTAGCTGGAAAATAGTGCTGATTTGATTAATAATTTTCTCTTTACTTTCTCTGTTAACAGAATCCTGATCTGACAGCTGCCTACCAAACAATTGCCAAGTCTGGGATTGAATGATTAATTGAAATATTCACAAGAAAAAGTATTTTTGCCATAAAAGGTATGAAAATAGCAAATATATTTACTGTGAGAATACAAAGACTCGACTTAAAAACTAGTTAGTATTATAGTCCTGGAATGTGAGTCAGCAAACAGTTATCAAGTGGTCTTTTTGAATCAAAATGAAGATCTTTGAATTCAAGGTGGGTTGGTTATAGCATGAATGAAATGGGAAAGAGGAAGCCATAGCTATCACCTCAGAGAGAATCAGCAAGATGGCTACTCGATGCTGTAGATACCATAGTGCTTGGTGCTAGTTCTCAAAAAGAAACTTTGTGGTATTTGCAGAATGTGCTGATGCGTCTCATATTAAAATCTGTCCTAGTGTAGGTACATATTCAGGAGTTCAGTGCATATGCATTGATTTCCAGAAGTCTTGAATTTATCATGCTTATGTCTTTTATCAGTTAGGAAAAATACTTCAAATAATTGCATCTTAATTTCTTCATCTGTAAAATGGAAATATCATTGCATATTTCATAAGCATATTACAGGAAATCAGACAGCATGCATGATAATACACAATATAGATATTTTGCCTTAAAAGTACTGAAATGGCATTTGGGGTTTGATTTTGTTGATTATGATTGAAACTCTAGTTCAGTCGGTTCAGTCGCTCAGTCATGTTTGAGTCTTTGTGACCCCATGCTTCCCTGTCCTTCACAAACTCTTGGAGCTTTCTCAAACTCATGTCCATTGAGTCAGTGATGCCATCCAACCATCTCATCCTCTGTCATCCCCTTCTCCTGCTTTCAATCTTGCCCAGCATCAGGGTCTTTTCCAAGGAGTCAGTTCTTCACATCAGGTGGCCACATTATTGGAGTTTCAGCATTGGTCCTTCCAATGAATGTTCAGGAGTGATTTCCTTCAAATTGGACTGGTTGGATCTCCTTGCAGTTCAAGGGACTCACAAGAGTTTTCTCCAACACCACAGTTCAAAAGCATCAAGTCTTTGGCACTCAGCTTTCTTTAGTCCAACTCTCCAATGGTCCAACTCGCTTGTTAACATTATTTAAAACTTTGCATTTATTATATCTAGCCTTCCCTGAGGGTTAGTTTCAGGGATATTTTATTTATTCTTGACCTTAAAAAAGAATATCATATTCTATTTTTGCTCTTGATAATTATAAACTCAGGCCCTCTTTATGGACATATACCATGTCTTTGAAGATGTTCCTATCTCTGAATGATTTCTTCACTAGCTCTGACCGTGTTTTATAGCCTGATCTCCATTTGATCTTGGCTTCATGTGGCTGCTAAATTCTAAAATTTCTAGTGAAGCTCATTATGAAAATCTTCCAACCCTTTTCTGAATCTGGCAGGGAATTTGAAAATAACTTTCTTCAAGAAAATGAGAGCATAAATAATAATGAAGCTAAAATGAAAATGAAAGGATGTAATCCACTTGTGAGCTAGAGAAGAGCAAGGTTACTACTCATTTGGTTTGTTGGTGGCTCACCTGATTTTGTCAGCCTATAAAGATTGCTTTTTTTTAATCACTTTGCAATTAGTGCTCTAGTTTTTTTTTTTTTCTTGTGAGGGAAAAAAGCAAAAAAAATAACTGTATGCTATGATTTCTTGAGAACTTAAAGCAAAAAAAAATGAGTTCTTATTCCTTCTTTTCTAGGTTCTAATACTTCTCACATTGAGCTAATGACTGAGTTATATTCAGTCCTTTGACCTCCACCTAAACGTGGGATAAGAAGTAAAAAGAGAGGACCATCATGGGAGCTCCAGACTTGGGCTCTGTAATCAGTGTTGTATTTTTCGGAGAAGGCAATAGCACCCCACTCCAGTACTCTTGCCTGGAAAATCCCACGGATGGAGGAGCCTGGTGGGCTGCAGTCCATGGGGTTGGTAAGAGTCGGACACGAATGAGCGACTTCACTTTCACGCATTGGAGAAGGAAATGGCAACCCACCCTAAAAGCTCTGTGTTTCTCAGTTTTCTTACTTATTAAGCAGGGGAAGTAATGGCTTCTTTACATCATGGGGTTATTTTGAGAATCATATAAAGTGATGAATGTCAAAATCTTTTGCAAAACCAAAATGTCATTTTTAGACACATGTAAAATACCCCAAATAAGTGATGCTTCCCCCTTCTCTTTTATACTCAGTCTAACACATTCAATTATAAATATCAGTGTAACTTAATTTCATAGAACTGAATATAAGTAAAAGTCTTATGGAACACACACATGTACATTACTTTTGCTCATTTGCCATCGTCGATGACGCTTGTCGAATTACCTTCTTGGCACAGCATTAACTTAGGGCCCAGGTATGTCATAATTCCTCATTGATGTGGTTGCTCTGGAAATTTACTTAAAGTAATTTGATGAAAAGCTTTGGTAATTCAATTATTGAATTCCATGCTTTATATTTAAAGTCTATAAACAAAAATTACAGAAAAGTACTTAAGTTATTGCATTATTTTAATACTGTGATTGAATAGCTTTTGTATTTGAGATTGGTAGGCCACATATTTAAGTGATATATTCATGAAAGTGAAATATTAAAAACAGCTTATGAAAATCTCCCATCTGGCAGTTAACGATTGATCAGAAATCTACTCTTCAGCATTATTTTGAAAATAGCATGAGTTTTTAATTAAAACTGTTCATTCGATTTATTAATGTAAGTAAAACCTCCCATTTGAACAGGTTTAACTTGAGAAAGTGGTTTTCTAAAGCCCCTTTAGGGATTGAATGATACAATTTTCAATAAAGAATAGTTATAAAAGATGTCAGACGTTTTTTCTCCATCGATCTTTTTTGTGTTCTCTTTAATTTTGAAATTGAACTGTGAACATAATTCTGCTTGTGTAAAGATACTTGATGAATTCATGATCTTAATTCTATTATTTTAAATCTAAGCTAACTAAAAGGATCTACAGAGAAAACTCTTTCATAAACTGTGTGAAGGTATTCTTTATATCAGGTAATTTTAGTAAAGCTGGCATGGACAAGAAATAAGCACATTATTTAGCTTAAAATGTCTCACTTGGAAACAACATGCAAAACATTTTATTTAGATGATATCCAATGCTTATGCAGTGGCTGTGTTCATTACACACATCATCTCATTTAATCTTTTCAATAATGCTGTTCCTCAGCATTTGTACTATCTACATTTTACCTGGAAATAAACTGAAGATTGGGAGCTATGCACCTTGTGAATAAACTTCAGGAGAAGGATTCCAGGTCAGGCAACGGACCCTCAATCCACAGGTACTTTCTCACTGCTCTGAACTGGAGTCCAGCCCCTGCTTGTCCTGTGACAGGTTTATAAAGACAGTGCTACTAACTTCTCTCTGAGAACCCCAGCACCTGAATTACAGGCTGTGGTGTTTCCCAACCATAGTTATTGATCAAAAGTGGATTATCACAAATGTGAACTGAGAAACTGTAAAATGGGAAACCCCCTTTTTGACATGTCTGTTCCCCGGGGAAATGTTTGTTTCCCTCATGTTTTACACTGGTAAACGTCATGCTGATATGTTAGATCACAAATGGGTAATTTCTCTGTGTGTTCATTGCACAGTGTTATTGCTGATGTGTTCATGATAATTCCTCTCCTTTCCAGGTGAAAATTTAACAGACGGAGACAGTATATTTGTAGTTGAGCCCTCTAGGTTCGAGAATAGGAGTGAATGGGTAAAGAGGTGCACGCCTGACTCTCCTGCCCTGGTGATGTCTTTATTTTCATGACACCCCCCATGTGAGAGGTTTCTGCAACCCATTTAGTAGCTAAGTGTAGCATACCCATTCACCAGGAATTGAAAGTCAATGTGCTTAATTATTGGCAGTCTTCTTTACTGTATGTATATATGTATAGACACACACACACACACATACACATATGTCTGTGTGCATATATGTGCATGTGTGTATGCATATATATGTGTGTGTGTATATATATACACACATATAATGAACATGGGCTTCCCTGGTGGCTCAGATGGTAAAGAATCTACCTGCAGTGGAGGAACCACCAGTTCTCCCTGGGTCAGAAAGATCCCCTGGAGAAGAGAATGGCAACCCACTCCACTGTTCTTACTTGGAGAAGCTGATGAACAGAAGAGCCTGGTGGGCTACCGTCCATGGGGTTGCATAGAGTTAGACAGGACAGAGCGCCTAAGCATGCACATAAGATGATGAACATGATTGCTCATGAACTTAGAGTTCAAAGCTGTTGCTGTTGTTATGGGACTCTTCGTCTATTTTGTAAATCTTGGATAAATAGGCTCAGAGGATCTTAAACCTTATGTTATGAATAAGTAGGGCTTCCCTGATAGCTCAGTTGGTAAAGAATCTGCCTGCAGTTCAGGAGACCCCGGCTTAATTCCTGGGTCAGGAAGATCCCCTGGAGAAGGGATAGGCTACCCACTCCAGTATTCTTGGGCTTCTCTTGTGGCTCATCTGGTAAAGAATATGCCTGCAACGTGGGAGACCTGGGTTTGATCGCTGGGTTGGGAAGATCCCCTGGAGAAGGGAATGGCTACCCACGCCAGTATTCTGGTCTGGAGAAATCCATGGACTATATAGTCCATGGGGTTGCAAAGAGTAGGACATGACTGAGTGACTTTCACTTCACTATGAATAAGTATATGGTCATGAGACCACCAGTGTCTGTATCTGCCACTGAAACCATGTATAGATATAGATATGCTTTCTTGTTCAAATTTTCCAGTGTGCTCCTTTAATATATTGCTAATAGTCATGTGCCTCAGCATGGGAGAAAGGGAGACTGGAAACTGGTTCTACCAGCAGCTCAGCCTGTGTCTCTTGTGAACCCAGGAAGCTTAACTGTGCTGTTTTTCAGTCCATGTCTGTAATTCATATTCTGCTTGTAACACCGAATTACAGCTTTATTATTTTATCGACATTACTCAAAAAAGTAATTTCCAAAAGCTTGGAAGTTTGTATTTCTACTGCTATTTCCTACCTTTTCAACAAATAAGTTCCATGAGCTCTGGAATATGTTCCCTTGCAAATAAATTCCAGAGTGTTTAGTTTTTAGTTGTTTATTTACCAGTACTCTGAGTTATAACAATAATTATGCATCAGAACTTATAAATACTCATACAGATTGAAATTAATTTTAAATGTGTGACAAAGCCAAGATTAAGGGAAAATAAACTGGGGGTTAGGTTGGTATATAAAATATTTGCCCTCAAGTTCTAAACATTTTTTAGAGATAGATCACAAATTTGACTCCAAGGTTTCTAGAAACCAATCAGAAAATAGAAATGTGATCTCTGTCTCTAGTGTAAAAGGAAATGAATTGCTTTGAGGAAGCATATTTACTATTCATGGAACCAAGATCAGGTAGCAAAATTTTATATATTTGTATATTGTAAGGAAGAAAAATTGAAAACCTATTTATCACAGAGTAAGGTGTATCATAGGTCTGTTTTGTGTAAAATTCCTAAATATTGGGAGGTATGACCTTGCCAGGACCTTCCCTAGTGGCTCAGATGGTAAAGAACCTGCCTGTAATGTAGGAGACCTGAGTTCAATTCCTGGGTCGGGAAGATCCCCACCCACTCCAGTATTCTTGCCTGGAAAATTCCATGGACAGAGATACCTGGCAGACTACATTTTGCAGAAAGTCAGCTACAGCTGAGCAACTAACACTTTCACTTTGAGCTTCCCTGGTAGCTCAGCTGGTAAAGAATCTGCCTGCAATGCAGGAGATCCTGGTTCAGTTCCTGGGTTGGGAAGATCCCCTGGAGAATGGATAGGCTGCCCATTCCCGTATTCTTTGGCTTTCCTGCTGGCTCAGTTGATACAGAATCTGCCTACATTTCAGGAGACCTGGGTTCGATCCCTGGGTTGGGAGCATCCCCTGGGAGAGGGATGGCAACCCACTCCAGTATTCTTGCCTGGAGAATTCCCATGGACAGAGGAGCCTCGCAGGTTGCAGTCCATGGGTTGCAAAGAGTCAGACACGACTGAGTGATTAAGTACAGCATGTCACCTTGCCATGGTATAATACAATAAAAATCATATTGTATGATCCAGTCATGCCACCCTTTGATGAGCCAGCCGGTACAAAGAGAGATTTTAGAATGTCAGAAGTGAGGCACAATGTCAGGTCTATAAATGGCTCTAAAGCTTCAACTTAAACCGTTTTATAATGAAACATCAGTTCAGTTCACATGCCCCTGATCCTCCTTAGAAACGGATGGCACTTGTTGCTTCTGAGTAAAAGATTCCTAGTTACCACACCAGCTTTAGCAAAGAAGTTCTAGAGCCAGGAGTAATAAAGGCCCAGGTTGGGGTGGAGGCAGGAAGGGGGAGAGACCATTTCTAACTCATCTCCACCACCCCAGGACCTGCTAGTGGAATGCCTGGCACATGAAAGGACCTAGGTACTTGTTGTTTTATGTTGAGGTTATTCCTGACCCAAGCTTAAAAATTAATTCACTATTTTAATGGAGGTACATAACTTTGTTTTTGAAAGGAGAGGATGATACTGATCTCAATGGGATGTTTCTAGGACAAGATAAATTAAGATATAGTAACACACTGACCAATAAAAAATGCTTGGTAAATATTTGCTGATTCAACTACTGAACTCTAAACAGTATATAATGTAAGAGATGAGAAATGAGTGGAATATCTCAGTTCAGTTCAGTTCAGTCACTCAGTCGTGTCCGACTCTTTGCGACCCCATGAATCGCAGCACTCCAGGCCTCCCTGTCTATCATCAACTCCCAGAGGTCAGTCAGATTCATGTCCATCGAGTCAGTGATGCCATCCAGCCATCTCATCCTATCGTCCCCTTCTCCTCCTGCCCCCAATCCCTCCCAGCATCAGTCTTTTCCAGTGAGTCAACTCTTCTCATGAGGTGGCCAAAGTACTGGAGTTTCAGCTTCAGCATCATTCCTTCCAAAGAAATCCCAGGGCTGATCTTCAGAATGGACTGGTTGGATCTCCTTGCAGTCCAAGGGACTCGCAAGAGTCTTCTCCAACACCACAGCTCAAAAGCATCAATTCTTTGGCGCTCAGCCTTCTTCACAGTCCAACTCTCACATCCATACATGACTACTGGAAAAACCATAGCCTTGACCAGACGGACCTTAGTTGGCAAAGTAATGTTTCTGCTTTTGAATATACTGTCTAGGTTGGTTATAACTTTTCTTCCAAGGAGTAAGCATCTTTTAATTTCATGGCTGCAGTCACCATCTGCAGTGATTTTGGAGCCCCCAAAAATAAAGTCTGACACTGCATCTACTGTTTCCCCATCTATTTCCCATGGAGTGATGGGACCAGATGCCATGATCTTCGTTTTCTGAATGTTGAGCTTTAAGCCAACTTTTTCACTCTCCTCTTTCACTTTCATCAAGAGGCCTTTTAGTTTTTCTTCACTTTCTGCCATAAGGGTGTTATCATCTGCATATCTGAGGTTACTGATATTTCTCCCAGCAATCTTGATTCCAGCTTGTGTTTCTTTCAGTCCAGCGTTTCTCATGATGTACTCTGCATATAAGTTAAATAAGCAGGGTGACAATATACAGCCCTGACGTACTCCTTTTCCTATTTGGAACCAGTCTGTTGTTCCATGTCCAGTTCTAACTGTTGCTTCCTGACCTGCATACAGGTTTCTCAAGAGGCAGGTCAGGTGGTCTGGTATTCCCATCTCTTTCAGAATTTTCCACAGTTTGTTGTGATCCACACAGTCAAAGGCTTTGGCATAGTCAATAAAGCAGAAATAGATGATTTTCTGGAACTCTTTTGCTTTTTCAATGATCCAGCGGATGTTGGCAATTTGATCTCTGGTTCCTCTGCCTTTTCTAAAACCAGCTTGAACATCAGGAAGTTCACGGTTCACGTAGTGCTGAAGCCTGGCTTGGAGAATTTTGAGCATGACTTTACTAGCATGTGAGATGAGTGCAATTGTGCGGTAGTTTGAGCATTCTTTGGCATTGCCTTTCTTTGGGATTGGAATGAAAACTGACCTTTTCCAGTCCTGTGGCCACTGCTGAGTTTTCCAAATGTGCTGGCATATTGAGTGCAGCACTTTCACAGCATCATCTTTCAGGATTTGAAAGAGCTCAACTGGAATTCCATCACCTCCACTAGCTTTGTAGTGATGCTTTCTAAGGCCCACTTGACTTCACATTCCAGGATGTCTGGCTCTAAATGAGTGATCTCACCATCGTGATTATCTGGGTCATGAAGATCCTTTTTGTACAGTTCTTCTGTGTATTCTTGCCATCTCTTAATATCTTCTGCTTCTGTTAGGTCCATACCATTTCTGTCCTTTATCGAGCCCATCTTTGCATGAAATGTTCCCTTGGTATCTCTAATTTTCTTGAAGAGATCTCTAGTCTTTCCCATTCTGTTGCTTTCCTCTATTTCTTTGCACTGATTGCTAAAGAAGGCTTTCTTATGTCTTCTTGCTATTCTTTGGAACTCTGCTTTCAGATGCTTATATCTTTCCTTTTCTCCTTTGCTTTTCGCTTCTCTTCTTTTTACAGCTATTTGTAAGGCTTCCCCAGACAGCCATTTTGCTTTTTTGCATTTCTTTTCCATGGGGATGGTCTTGATCCCTGTCTCTTGTACAGTGTCACAAACCTCATTCCATAGTACTGCCACAATAAATATTTTAGTGGCAAAATATCTATGCTAGTATTCTGACTGATGTTACTTTTTTAGTAAATAATCTCAGTTATAAGAATGCATTTTTCCCCATGAGGGTTGATGTAAGTATATTTTATTTTGAATCAGTTCAGTTCAGTCGCTCAGTCGTGTCCGACTCTTTGCGACCCCATGAATTGCAGCACTCCAGGCCTCCCTGTCCACCACCAACTCCTGGAGTTCACTCAGACTCACGGCCATCGAGTCTGTGATGCCATCCAGCCATCTCATCCTCGGTCGTCCCCTTCTCCTCCTGCCCCCAGTCCCTCCCAGCCATCAGCTTCTTTTCCAATGAGTCAACTCTTCGCATGAGGTGGCCAAAGTACTGGAGCTTCAGCTTCAGCATCATTCCCTCCAAAGGAATCCTAGGGCTGATCTCCTTCAGAATGGACTGGTTGGATCTCCTTGCAGTCCAAGGGACTC
This sequence comes from Ovis canadensis, assembly GCF_042477335.2. Classification (NCBI taxonomy): domain Eukaryota; kingdom Metazoa; phylum Chordata; class Mammalia; order Artiodactyla; family Bovidae; genus Ovis; species Ovis canadensis. The sequence goes on from NC_091249.1 coordinate 103,988,227, forward strand.
TCAAGAGTCTTCTCCAACACCACAGTTCAAAAGCATCAATTCTTCGGCGCTCAGCCTTCTTCACAGTCCAACTCTCAAAACTAATTTGTGTTTTATTTTGCTTTTTCCTATTTATGTTAACCTTCTTTCAAGAAAATTGCTAACCATTGATCTAGATTCTAAAATGAGTTGACTGCATAATCTTAATGATCCTCTCTAAATATTTATTTCTCTCTATATTAATATTTTGACTGATATTATGCAGTAGTAAGTTCAGATCATATTACCTAATTTAGTAGAGTCTAAGTTTTGTCAATTAAGTGACAATAAGTTGAATGATGGACAAACCCTTGGTTTCTATATATAGTTAAAATTTCTAGCCTAATCTTGTTAACATATTGTCATATTTATTAGTAAATAATTTGTCCTCCTCCATAGATTATCCTTCAATAAAATAATACATTTTTTTGTCTATTCAAATGATACAGTTTTCTTTAATACTGCCTTGGAAATCCAGTCTCCAATATTTGTTCTTAGATTCTCTTATACTATATATTGTACTGTTAAGGTATAGATTTCCAAACTGGCCAAAGTTTGGTTTGAAATTACATTTTATTTCAACGGCCTGTTTATTGACAACACTTTCTTGAGCATTACAAGGCACAGTCATAGATGTTCTGAAAACTCCCTTTGACTAGGAATTCTTTCTTTACTCCACGTTTTATTTATTTGGACATAAAAGTTGTGTAGAATTGAAGAAACAAAAAACAGTGTCATTTTGAAAATAATTTCAGTTTCATATTTCTGCAGGTATATGTATATGTTTAATCTTATCACATTGTAGATTTGGGTAAACTTTCACCCATGCAGAAGTCCAAGTTTTCTCAGCAATTTTTCTTTTCTTTGATCTACCTCCTGAAGGACTTTTGAAAGTTTTGGTTTTATCCCTGAGAAATGTTTACCTTTTCTTCTAGATCCTTTGTTCTCTTCTTATTCCTGCTAATATAGGGTTTTTTCCAGATATTTAAAATTTTAATTTTATTATCTAAAGTTCTATAATACATTTAAATATGATTTCTAATCTGTTACTTTCCAATCTACTGCTTTAGGCTAACATAATTTAACTCATTATAATAAAGACATTATTTGGTCATTTTGAGCCATCTGTGGAGAAGGCAATGGCACCCCACTCTGGTACTCTTGCCTGGAAAATCCCATGGACAGCAGTCTATGGGGTCGCTAAGAGTTGGACATGACTAAGCTTCTTCACTTTCATTTTTCACTTTCATGGATCGGGGAAGGAAATGGCAATGCACTCCAGTGTTCTTGCCTGGAGAATCCCAGGGACAGGGGAGCCTGGTGGGCTGCCGTCTATGGGGTTGCATGGAGTTGGATATGACTGAAGCGACTTAGCAGCAGCAGCAGCAGCAGCAGCAGCAGTGTCTTTCCTGACTTGATGATTTCAAATTTTATAATTTTACTTAATTATAGCCTTACCTTGTTAAAAGTGATAGTTTAGATATTGACTTCATTAGGCACTGTGGTGGTTATTAATTTGCCAACTGTTTTCAGTTTTCACCTTTTAGACATATGACAGTATATAGCTTTCAGGTCTGTTGTGGTTGTGAGAAAGGGTCCGTAGGACTAGTTCTGTCTACAGAATTCTGAGCAAGAATAATGTACGTCACTTCTGAATCAAACTATTTCCTTAGCTCCAGGCCATGGGATCGCAAAGAGTCAGACACAACTGAGCGGCACACACACTTTGATCGACTGGAATAGGTTGTGTTTGGTTTGACCTTTTCTGGGTGATGCTAATGAAATTTGAAATTGCAGTGCTCCACTCAGAACCCTGCAGATCCTACTAATAATCTACACTCTTTGCCCACCTTCTGTGAGCTTTTACATCTCATAACATGCACTTGAAAGTCTCATCAGTGGCCTGTCCTCAAGTTACTCGTGACAGTTACTCTTGGGAGCCTACAAACCAGTGATTGACTGGCACATGAAATCCCAGCTTCCTTACCTGCAGAGAGGACAAGTTTGAGATAAACATACCCTCCCGAATTCCCTGTCAGGATCAGTGTAAAGCTACCTCTGTGGGAGCTTACCTGAAATCTCACCCTTGCTTACTGCTTCCCCTTTCTATGTCTTGCTTTCTTGGCACCCTTTTAAGTTTCTGCTGGGAATTTTCTCTTGATAAGTCTCTTGTGCCTCATGTTAAAACCTGTCCTATGAAACCCTACCTAAGATTGGGAATGAAATATATAATATGTGGTTTCATAACAGTGCTTAAGGAAATACGCTTGGCAGGACTATAATCACTGCAGATGGTGACTGCAGCCGTGGAATTAAAAGACACTTGTTCCTTGGAAGAAAAGCAATGAGCAACCTAGATAGCATATTAAAAAGCAGAGACATTACTTTGCCAACAAAGGTCCATCTAATTAAAGCTATGGTTTTTCCAGTAGTTATTTATGGATGTGAGAGTTGGACCATAAAGAAACCTGAATGCCAAAGAACTGATGTTTTTGAACTGAGGTATTAGAGGAGACTCTTGAGAGTCCCTTGAAATACGAGGAGATCAAACCAGTCAATCCTAAAGAAATCAGTCCTGACTATTCACTGGAAGGACTGATGCTGAAACTCAGATACTTTGGCAACCTGATGGGAAGAACTGACTCATTGGAAAAGACCCTGCTGCTGGGAAAGATTGAAGGCAGGAGGAGAAGGGGATGACAGAGGATGAGATGGTTGGATGACATCACCGACTTGATGGACATAAGTTTGAACAAGCTCTGGGAGTAGGTGATGGACAGGGAAGCCTGGTGTGCTGCAGTCCATGGGATCTCAAAAAGAGAGAGATATGACTGAGTGCCTGAACTGAACTGAGACTTTAACTTACCATGGTATATTAGAAAATCCCCAAATTTAGAATGTTCCTTTTTAGGTTCAAAGCTTTTAAGCCAGGAATTTTGTCGTGTTTAATGTTCTGTTATTTATCAGATTGAAACAATATTGCTGCTTTAATTTTTTTGTTAAGGCTTGATTTTTATATCATCATTACATCATTTCTTCGCTTTGGGTGGTGGACTTGTAATCATTCTATCTGTTTATAGTCTTTAAACATCTTCAGAGCTCAGGTCACATTATAAGATACATTTGGGTTTGGGGCAAAGCTTGTGATCACATAAAAAAGCAGAGCTTACTGGCCACACACAGGGGAAATTTACCAATAACCTCTCATTATTGTAGTGCTTTCATAAACTGTTGTAACTGGCCATTGATCATGATGGCATATAAAAGTAAATGGGGAAAACCCCACTTCTTTCTTCTGTTGCTGCTTTTATGTGTGGACTGTTAAATGTTATTAACAAGCTTTATCCTTTTTACATGCTATCCAATTTGGTGTACAATTCTGAATGATTTTCTCCTTGCTTTACTTAGTTTCTGAAGTGATATGAATATTTATATGTTGGTTTGAAAAGATACAGTCCTTTAGCAATTTTCAAATGTGGAATTTATTTTGAAGTATCCTTACATATCTTTAGGTCACATAAGGAAAAGCCAAGTGGAAAGCAGATCCTCCAGACCAACCTACTGAAATGGTGAGAATCCTTCACTGCATCACCTGATAGACTAACAGGGCTCATATTGGCGAGCGAACCAAAAGCAGGCCGCCACTGTGTCGCTTGTTCGAATGTGTATCAGACTTTGAAGAAATAAAGCATTTCCCTTCTTGGAAAATGTCTCTTGTGAGGTAAGGGTCTTTGAACTTTATTTTTTGGTCAAGGGTAGAAGTGGCGGATAACTCATAATACATTATGATTAATGTAATTAAACCCCTATTAATTTAATTGCTCTTTATATTTTTATCAGCCATTTCTAGTTTTTCCTTCTTACATCGTTTCTTGAGATGACTTTTATTTACATCTGGTTAATGAGACCAAAAGTTACTAGAAAATCTTTAGGTGCCATGCATTTTATATGGATGCAGGTGACACCCAGCTATCTTTTCTCTGTGCCTCTGAGATAGAGTCAGGGCTAAACAATAAATGATGTATCAGCTCACAGTAAACATTTGGAAAATAATATGCCACATTTTAACATATGCACATATCTTTCAACTTAGCTTATTCATTTTTAGGAATGTAGTATATAAAAACAAAAGTGATAATATATAAAACATATATATATATATATAATTGGGGGTTATTTTACCCTTGCTTATCATTTCAAAGACCTGGAATTACTCTGAATATCTAAAAATAAGTGAATGGTTATATAAGTGAAGGTACAATTTTAATAGAGAATGTTTTGCAGCTATTAATATAAATGAGTTAAACTAATACATCCTAATGTGAATAGATGCTCTTGATTTGTAAAAGGGCAGTTATAGAAAAACAGGTATTATATGAACCAGTTTATCTTAAAAGAAGAAGCTCTCTGTATTGGCATGAGCATAGAGTCCAGCCTCAAAGAATATATACTAAAAATTTAACATTTAACCCAGGGGCAGCATAGCTGGGGAAAGAATCTGAGCTAATAACATTTTAATGCTTCTGTATTATTCAGCATGACATAGCAGCTACACATTTCTTTTGTAATTTTGAAAATTATAAAGTTTACAAAGTTTTCTGAAGAATAATTTAGAGATAAATGTGTCTACCTCTATTACTTAGGAAACACTTTCATTATCGTTAAAATTATTTTCTTCTAGGTAAGCGTATCTGTTTTTCTCTAAGGGTTTCTGCTTTTGGCTTTTGACAGCAGATTTCTTTTGTAGTATATAAGCAGGAAGACTCATTTCAGACCTTATTTATATGTTGTATCTGTAACTGTTGTCTATGTTGTAGAAAGAGAGAAGTAAGCTATGCAAAGATGACCAAATAAATTCGCATTGTATCATGTCACTAGACAGAGATAGCTCTTCTCCTTTATAAATTCACCTTCAAAGAAGCAAAGAGATCAGATATCAAGTGTTGATTTCATAGACATCACTAACACTCACCAAACCTCTGTGTCTTTGCTGCTTCTGGACATACAAAAGACCAGTTTTCCATTCCCTTAAGTTTAGGCATGGGCATGAGACTTCCCCAGCCAATGACATGAGAGCCAAAAAGAGTGCGTCATTTCCAGTGAAAGCAATACACCTTTTGTTGTTGTAATTGTTTACTTCTGCAACATAAGCTATCATGCCCAATTGATAACAGTTACCGAAAAGACTTCAGTTGTCTGTGTAATACTTGGATCTTATGCTCTAAGTGTTGTCAGAATTTTGTATGTAGGAGACACAACCTTTTAGAATTATCTATGAGATAAAAGAGTTTTTTAGTTATATGAAATTTAATCTCTTACCTAGTGGGCTATGTCATCAGACAGATCTAGGTTCTTATCTTGACTCAAACATTTACTTGGTAATATTGTACAAGCTACTTTACTCATCTGGGTGTCAGTTTACAAAAGTGAAACCAAAGTATGCATCCTCATATCAGGTGGTTCTATGAATTAACCACAGTAATGTATGTGACCCAATGTTCTATTTGTAGGGTATGCTCAATAACTGTTAGCCACCTGTTTGGTAGTTCTTGAGAAAATATTCTAAGTGGACTTGAGAAAGTAGAGAGAGAGCATTAAGATAAAAGGAAGAAAACTGTTATTGTTAACAGGATTCCCAGTCTCATCAATTTGGTTAGCTGTATCCTTTGAGATTATGGAGTAATGTTGAAAGAGAATCTGTCAGCCTTTTCAGTGTTTACTTGGGTTTATGATATTTATTCCATCATAGAAGAAAAAGCTAAAGATTTCTCTCATCTACCTCTAATATACATATAGACTAAGTCCTAGTTCATTTTCTGTTTTAAATTTATTGGAATACGTTATAATTGAAATACATTATAACTACATTATAGTTCAGAGTCCCTTTCCCATCCTCTTCTACCTCACAGGTATTAGTCTCTCAGGCAGACAAAATATTGTTCCTCTGTCTCCCAACTCTACTTCTATTCGGAGACAGCAAATACCAGGAGATATATGAGCAAATAGCAGGGGAATTGGAATTGAAAATGCTAGTACTTACACTTTCTGGAAATTGAAGTAGTTCACAGACATCATTTGTTCATATACCAGACAATGGAACAATGGGATATGAGAGCTGCCATCTTGATACGTTAAGCTGTTTATTTAAATATATCCATGCTGGTTCTGGGCTTCCCTGATGGTTCAGAGGTTAAAGCGTCTGCCTGCAATGCAGGAGACCTGGGTTCGATCCCTGGGTCAGGAAGATCACCTGGAGAAGGAAATGGCAACCCACTCCAGTATTCTTGCCTGGAGAATCCCATGGATGGAGGAGCCTGGTGGGCTATAGTCCATGGGGTCACAAAGAGTCGGAAATGACTGAGCGACTTTACTTTCACCTTATGCTGGTTCTGACAGTTGGGATGGAAATGCTTAGTAACTTAACTTCCACTTACAGTTTTGGAAAGTATGACCTATTTAGACAGATTGGGGCAATTCAAACTTACCAGGTTGTGGCATGGTAGTTAAGATGTCTCCCTTACCAAGGATTTGTTTAGGGATGGGCAACTCTGGCCATTGATACATGAGAGAGTCTAGAAGGCAATTCTGGCAAAGGTTCCCTTACTCCCTCAGTAAAGAGAGATTCACAAATACTAATAGTGTCTTTCTTCCTCTAAATATTATCATGTTTGGACTTGATGTCTGGAGTGACTGCAGTTACTTTGTGACCATGAGGGTACCATTTTTGAGGACAGACTTGACACACTGAGATCTTTGATGATGGGGTTAAAACTCTAATTATATCAATCCTGAAATTATGTTGCTAGAGACTTCATGTTGTGTAAGATGATAATATTTTTAAAAGAAGAAATTTGAGTTGGATATTTTTTTTGTGGCCCAAGACTGTTAAATTGATATAGGGTTAAAGATTTGAATTGGGAATATGGTTTGTAATTATTCAAGACTTTGAAAATATTTATTAGGTTTGTGACGAAGACTTTGCAAGAGAGAGCACATGACGAGGAACACAGATGTAATCTCTATCTTCGTATTTTGCAATTTGAATTGGTAATGAGACAATTCTACCTTACAACATACTGTTAATATACAAGTATATCGTGTGACATCATATGATAAGTGCCTAACTAATCACATGAGAAGGGTGCCTAACTCAGTCTTCGGATGTTGGAGAAGGGTTTCCAGAGGGTTTTCTAGTCTGGGATCAAAATGATGATAAGATATACAGCTAGTATATGATAGTCAAGACAGTTGTTTTCCTGGCAGATGGAAGTAATTATTGGTTGCTGTAACCAGGAAGTGCAAGTGGTAATTTCAGTCCCAGCTATATCCAGAGGCTCAAATTGTATCATCATAAACAACCTAGAGTGTGGAGGGATGGAGTTGCCATCAAAAAGGTGAGTTGGGCCTGTAGGTTTCAGAGAGAATTTCAGGAACTCACTTTTGGGCATATTCATTTTGAGATGCCAGTGGTATTGTCAAATGCGTACGTCGGTAGGACAATTTAGTTTAGTCACTCAGTCGAGTCCGACTGTTTGTGACCCCATGGACACCATCACCAACTCCTGGAGATAACTCAAACTCATGTCCATTGAGTTGGTGATGCCATCCAACCATCTCACCCTCTGTCATCCCCTTCTCCTCCTGCCTTCAATCTTTCCCAGCATCAGGATCTTTTCAAATGAGTCACTTCTTCTCATCAGGTGGCCATAGTATTGGAGTTTCAGCATCAGCATCAGTCCTTCCAGTGAATATTCAAGACTGATTTCCTTTAGGATGGACTGGTTGCTGTCCAAAGGACTCTCAAGAGTCTTCTCCAACACCTCAGTTCAAAAGCATCAATTCTTCAGCGCTCAGTTTTCTTTATAGTCCAAGTCTCACATCCATACATGACCACTGGGAAAACCATAGCTTTGAATAGACAGAACTTTGTTGGCAAAGTAGTGTCTCTGCTTTTTAATATGCTGTCTAGGTTGGTTATAACTTTCCTTCCAAGGAGTAAACGCCTTTTAATTTCATGGCTGCAGTCACCATCTGCAGTGATTTTGGAGCCCCCAAAATAAAGTCTGTCACTGTATCCATTGTTTTCCCATCTATTTGCCCTGAAGTGATGGGACCAGATGCCATGATCTTAGTTTTCTGAATGTTGAGTTTTAAGCCAACTTTTTCACTCTCCTCTTTCACTTTCATCAAGAGGTTCTTTAGTTCTTCTCTGCTTTCTGCCTTAATGGTGGTGTCATCAGCATATCTGAGTTAATTGATATTTCTCCTGGAAATGTTGATTCCAGCTTGTGCTTCATCCAGCCCAGAATTTCTCATGATGTACTCTGCATATAAGTTAAATAAACAGGGTGACAATATACAGCCTTGACATATTCCTTTTCCTGTTTGGAACCAGTCTGTTGTTCCTTGTCCAGCTGTAACTGTGGCTCATTGATATGTATACAGATTTCTGAAGAGGCAGGTCAGGTTCTTGCCTGGAGAATCCCCTGGATGGAGGAGCCTGGTAGGCTACAGTCCATAGGGTCGCAGAGTCGGACACGACTGAGCAACTTCACCTTCACCTTCCTTCGGAATTTTCCACAGTTTATTGTGATTCACACAGTCAAAGGCTTTGGCATAGTCAATAAAGCAGAAGTAGATGTTTTTTCTGGAACTCTCTTCCTTTTTCGATGATCCAGCTGATGTTGGCAATTTGATCTCTGTTCCTCTGCCTTTTCTAAATCCAGCTTGAACATCTGGAAGTTCACAGTTCACATACTGTTGAAGCCTGTCTTGAATTTTGAGTGTTACTTTACTAGCATGTGAGATAAGTGCAATTATGTGGTAGTTTGAGCATTCTTTGGCATTGCCTTTCTTTGGGGTTGGAATGAAAACTGACCTTTTCCAGTTCTGTGGCCACTGCTGAGTTTTCAAATTTGGTGGCATATTGAGTCCAGCATTTTCACAGCATCATCTTTCAGGATTTGAAATAACTCAACTGGAATTCTATCACCTCCACTACCCTTGTTCATAGTGATGCTTTCTAAGGCCCACTTGACTTTGCATTCCAGGATGTCTGGCTCTAGGTGAGTGATCACACCATCGTGATTATCTGGGTCATGAAGATCTTTTTAATATAGTTCTGCTGTTTTCTTGCCACCTCTTCTTAGTATCTTCTGCTTCTGTTAGGTCCATACCATTTCTGTCCTTTATTGTGCCCAGCTTTGCATGAAATGTTCCCTTGGTATCTCTAATTTTCTTGAAGAGATCTCTAGTCTTTCCCATTCTATTTTTTCCCTCTATTTCTTTGCATTGATCACTGAGGAAGGCTTTCTTATCTCTCCTTTCTAGTGTTTGGAACTTTGTGTTCAAATATGTATATCTTTCCTTTTCTCCTTTGCCTTTCACTTATTTTCTTTTCACAGCTCTTTGTAAGGCCTCCTCAGAGAGCCATTTTGCTTTTTTGCATTTCTTTTTCTTAGAGGTGGTCTTGATCACTACCTCCTATACAATGTAACTAGTTGATTGAATAAACTAGGAAAATGGCTGTATATACACATTTGTGAGTTGTTGGTGTGTATATAGACAGTATTTAAAGCTGTGAAGTGGGATAAGATTTGAGAATAGATAGAAAAGATCCCAGAGATCATTCCCTGAGATTCCAGCATGTAAGAGTGGGGTAGATAAGAGACAATCAGTAAAGAATACCAAAGTGAGCGTCCATAGATATAGGATAAAAATTAGGAAACTGTGGTCTTGGAAGCAGAGATATATAAATATAAAATGTGGGTAGGATAAAAGAGAAATACATTCACAGGCCCCCTCTAGAAACCTGTGTCTATGCTTTAATAATCAGCCTTCTATTCAGTTTTAGGGATGGAACTCCCATATTCCCAGAAAAGGTCATCCTTCCTTTTTTTGTATTTCCCCATTCTCTCTAATGGACAGAGAACAGTTTGAGCTAACTACAGAGGTATTTAATAGGTAAAAGTCAGGAAGGAAATAAACAATACTACAGAAGAATCAGCAAGTAATTACTGTCTTTATTTTCTTTCTCTAGAATCCTTCAAACCCAAGTTCCAAGGGGTAGCTGGGGAACTAAAATCCCTGTATCAGAGGGATTATGGGTTCCAGACCACTGCAATAAATTGAATATCACAATGAAGTAAGTCACATATATTTTTTGGTTTCCCAATGCATATAAAAGTTATTTACACTATACTGAAGTCTATCAAATGTACAATAGCATTATGTCAAAAAACACCAATGTATACTTTCAGTTAAAAAATATCTGATTCCTAAAAATTCTAACCATCATCTGAGCCTTCAGTAACTTGTAGTGTGCTCAGTTGCTCAGTCATGTCCAACTCTTTGTGACCCCATGGACTGAAATCTACCAGGCTTCTCTGTCCATGGGGGTTCTCCAGGCAAGAATACTGGAGTGGGTTGCCATGCTCTCCTCCAGAAAGTTGTAGTAGGAACATCAAAGCTCACTGATCGCCATAAAAATTTGATAATATTGAAAAAGTTTAAATAATGCAAGAGCTACTAAAATGTGACATACATACAGGCCAGGAAGTAAGCAAATGCTGTTGGAAAAATAGTGCCAATAGACTTGCTCAACACAGGGTTGCCACAAACCTTCAATTTGCAAAACTTCAGTATCGGAGAAGTGCAATAAAACAAGGATTGCCTGTGGTAAGTTGTTCTGCCTCACCTTCCTTGACCACAGGTGTCTGCCACCAAAGTTCTAAAATCTGCTTGTCAATGTTAATATTCCTATAAAGTTCAAGAGTCAGAATGTTTAAATAAAGGTGATTTTTTTTAGTTTAAGGCCTTCACCATAATGGAACTTAGTGGACAAAAAATGTGAGATACAGGCAGTGAACAATGAAACCTCCTATTCAGGAGAACTGAATCTTCTGCTTGGATGAGTCATGAACAAAAGTTCAAATATGAGTAGATAAGCTTTACATCCAGACAGTCTGACTCTAATCCCATACTCCCTACCAGAGCTTTGACTCCATTTTAGACCCTTGTGAAGATAATACATGTGAAAGTGATTGGGCAACTTTAAAAACATTCTGCACATATAGATACTAATATCCTTCCCTCCACCCCCGTATTTCAGAGATCAATCAGGAACATCTGGACACCACTTACTTGTTCAAGATTCCTTTCTAAAGAACCTGTGTGTGTGTGTGTGTGTGTGTGTGTGTGTGCGTGTGTGCGTGCGCGCGCGCCCCCATATATGTGTGTAAAATACTGGTTACTGTAGATGGATTTGTTGAGCCTGTTTAGAGAATGTTTTTCTTTTCTAAGCACCCATTGGCCTTTTGTCACTAGATGGCAGAAACAGATCCTACTTCTGTGGGAAAATGAGAGTTCGTTTTGCATTCGAGGAGGGCACAAAAAAGCTTCCCACAGACAATGTTTACAGGCTTTCTTTATTTTGACATTTCTTCTGAATACATTAATGTTTTGGAAATTCCCTGTTAGGTCCCCTGCAGGGGTATGCCACAAAGTGATCTTGGCTTACACAGAAGAGGGATGGTTTGCATTATGCACTTTGTGTTTCAGTTTATAATTTTAGAATTGAATACTACTTTATTTAAAGTGGGGGGGGGGGCAGAGTGGGAAGGGGTTGGAGTTACAGACTAAGAGAAATCAAGATGCTGTCTTACAATACTAAAGCATCGCTACCAGAATATTTTCTCTGAGCCAGAGATGCCTTCATTATAATTCACTCTCTTTAGAATAAGGGAATTGACAGTCGAGGTGTCAAATATAAATATATTTTAAAATTCTCTATGTGAATTTCTATACAGGTGAGAGAATGATTTTTTTCTTTCCCTTTTCTACAAAGTAGTTATTGCTTCAGAGTGCTGTTAGTTTCTTATAAAATTAAATGATAGAGGCAGTATTTATTTTAAAAGCCAAGCTGATGCTCTAGAGGCTGTACAAACAATGTTTTACTATCCAACCATTGATCTCTAATTGCTCACATACCAATTATGACCTTCCTTAAAATTCCCAAATAGAATTGTCTTAATTCAAAGAAAGCCATTACAGCATCTTGAGGCTGAAATTATGGATTAAAGGTTATGCCCTATACATTTGTTCTCATGTATCTTTGAAAACACTTTACAACATAATGTTATATTAAAAATAGTTTTGTTTCTCTTGGAGAAAAATTTAATTCTCTTAGGATTAAAGGACAGTTTTAGTCCTATATTTACTTGCTTAAAATTCAACTTTAAAATATACGTGTCATTGTAGTTGTGGCTGTGGGAATTCCAAAACCATAGGAAGAAATGCTTGGTGAATTCATTTGCATACCAATACCCAGAATGCTTTTCCAGCTCACTGCTATTTAATCGAAGTCAGCTGGTGTCAGAGCTCTGGGAACAAACTGAACCATTTTGACATGCTTCTCTGTGCATGTACTGAGTTCTTTTTCTGCACCAAGGACACAATGAAAACTCCATATTTGATCACTGCTGTGAATTTTTTTTTTTTTATTCTGTGTCTTTTTTTTTTTTTTTTTAATTTTAAAATCTTTAATTCTTACATGCGTTCCCAAACATGACCCCCCCTCCCACCTCCCTCCCCACAACATCTCTCTGGGTCATCCCCATGTACCAGCCCCAAGCATGCTGCACCCTACGTCAGACATGGACTGGCGATTCACTTCTTACATGATAGTATACATGTTAGAATTCCCATTCTCCCAAATCATCCCACCCTCTCCCTCTCCCTCTGAGACCAAAAGTCCGTTATACCCATCTGTGTCTTTTTTCCTGACTTGCATACAGGGTCGTCATTGCCATCTTCCTAAATTCCATATATATGTGTTAGTATACTGTATTGGTGTTTTTCTTTCTGGCTTACTTCACTCTGTATAATTGGCTCCAGTTTCATCCATCTCATCAGAACTGATTCAAATGGTGACAAGCCGCGGCGACCGCGCTCGCCAAACTCCTGAGCTACTCGGACCTGGGAAGGGCACAAAGCGCAGTTCCAGCCGAATCTGTGCCTCTGAGGGCTGCCTGAGCGCCGAACCTGAGCGGCTTGGACCGGGGAAGTGCACGCAGCCTAGGGCCGGCCCCAGACGGTTCCCAGCTGAGCATCGTAGAACCGGAGCGGTTTGTGCGCCGCGAGAAAGGACAGGTCAAGCGGAGCAGAGATACTGTGTGCACACGACAGTGCTATTTGTTTGCAGCATCCCCCCTCCCCACAGCGCGACTGAACTAGTGATCCTAAAAAACCAGCAAACAGAAGAAGTTAATCAGAGGGAACCACCTTGGAAGTGATCCCACACGGCCCATAATACCAGAAAGGGCAAGATATATATATATATATTTTAATATTTTTAAAAGCACTCCTTTTTTTTTTTTTTTTGCTTTTTTTTCTAACTTTTTTTTTAATTGTTGTCTTCTATTTCTCCTTAAATTTTTATTTCTATAACCTATTATTACTAATTTTTTTTAAAGACCTTTTTTTTTTTTTTTTAAGGCAAACACCATATATAGTCTTTGGATGGTTGTTGATGGTTTTTTTTTTTTTTTTTGATTGTCTGTTTGTTTGTTTTTTAATAATTCTTTTTTTTCTTTCTTCCTTTTTCCTTCTGCTTCTCTTTAATATTGTATCTTTGAAAATCCAAACTCTACTCTAGATTTTTAATCTTTGCTCTTAGGTGTTTATTGCCAATTTTGTACATTTAAAAACCCAAACTTCACTACCCCAGTTTACCTGAGAGCGAGATTACTGGCTTGACCACTCTCTCCTCCTCTGGACTCTCCTTTTTCTCCACCAGGTGGCCTCTGTCTCTTTCCCCCCCCCCCCCATCTCTCCTCTATCCAACTCTGTGAATCTCTGTGTGCTGTGAATTTTTTATAGACTTGACATTTTTTTTTTGATCTGCATTTTCTTTACAACTTTCTTTTAACCCTTCCTATGAAACATGATTATTGCGATAAAATTCTGATAAGTGGGTCCAGGACTAATTCCCTGGAATATAAGTTAACTTGAATAACTTGTGACTTAGAACACAAGTCAGAGACTTGGGAGAACATATTCTTCAATTAAAAAATGTCAACTCGGAGAGAGTGGTGTAAAATTGGGACACTCTACAGGTTTGGTCCTGGAAGTTGGTGAGGTCTCATGCAAGTCATGGATACTGTGGATCTATTTTAAATTATGTTAGATGATACTGATCATGTTAAATCATGTTATTTTAAATCATGTTAAATGGTACTGATCAGAGTTAAGTGCTAGGGAGGTGGAAGGTGTGAGTTTTCTGGAGAGTGTATCAGAAGGAAATCAATTATGGCTCCTTGGTAATATTAAGAATTATGTATTATGGCATGGCAATAACATTGTGGATATGGTTTTTAAGTATCATATTTTAGAGATACATATAAAAATATTTACAGATTAAATGATATGATATCCAAGATTTGCTTTAAAATAATGTGGGAGAAATGAGTATGGTTACAGATGAAATAAAAATGCCGTGTGTTGATAATTTTTGGATGTGGGCAGTGGATATGTGGGGGTGTTTAATAATTGCTCTGTTTACTCTTGTGTCCATTGAAAATGTTCTGCAATAAAATATTTTAAAAGGAAAGGTAAAGACATAAGTTACATAGGACTTATTTGAATTTACTCTAAATTGTCTTTCAAAAAACAGTGATTTGTGTCCTTAGGTATTGTATCACATACATCTGTGTGAAAGGAAGTTATTTCCTCAGTTAATAAATAAGAAAAATGAAGCTATGCAAACTTTCCTTCATTTTTGACCCTGCCCAGCTGCTCCAGAGCTTATTCTCTCTCTCCTGAATCTGTGTTTAAATTCTCTCTTCTAGATGCTATTTAGTGGTGGTAAAAGTCTCCTTCATCTTGTGAAGTTATCTTGGTCTTCACATCCTCTTCTTATCACTTCCTCTCTTGTTTTCATAAGACTTTGTATACTTTCTCTGTTCCTTTCTTGCCGTATCATTCTTAAAGAAAATAGTGAAAAAAAAAATAGATTCAAAGAAGTGTCAATTACCTATGAGTAAATGGAGTACTACCAATAACTTAAATTTTTAATGTAGCTCTCCTTACTCATATCTCCTTTTTTATCATATTGTATATAATTCAATAAGATAGACGTCATATTAAAATTATTGTTTTTGCTGTGTTCTTGTTTATTGTTTTGCCACTATGTATATAATGCTAAATACTATTTTTTTACTTTTAACTGCTTGATGATACCTTACACAGTGGATCATTCTGTAGTATTCTTCCATGTTATGCTTTTGAAATTCATCTATGTTGTGTGGAGTTCATTTAATTTAAAAAATCCATTATATTGTGGTCTATCATATTCTTATACCACTTATATTTATCTGTTTTATTGTTTGGAGACATTTACTTCCAGTTTTGTACTCTTAAAAATAATACTGTGTATATGCATATTCTGGTGTATTTACATATGATATACATGTGCACAGATTACTATAGGACATTTTTGGGTTACAGAACATGGGTATCTTTGATTTTTCTAAGTAAAGACAAGTTGTTTCCAAGGTGTGTAACATAACCGGCAGTGTTTAAGTGTTCCTGTGGTTTCACGTTATTGTATTGGCAGTACTTGATATTGTTAAAATGGAATATTTTTTGTTAATCTGGTGTACTGGTATGTGAAATAACATAGAATTTTCTTGATTACTAAAAAGGTTGAGCTGCTTTTCCTATGTTTGTTTGGCCAATCAAGTTTCCTACAATGTGAATTATCTCTTCAAGATATTTGACAATTTCTATTTAGTTTTCTATTTTTATAACATAGACTCTAAGGAATTGTGGTCACTCTCCAAAACATGCAATTATTGTTGGGAGCCAGCGTGAGGAACTCCGCCCATGGCAAAGGTCATGAGGAAGGAAGCTTGGCATACGCAAAGGCGTGATCAAGCCTCAGGAAACCCCCTGTTCCCGAGCATCTACCCCCAAAACCAGAGTACTTTACGGGGAGCTCTCCCCCATAACCATTTCTCTCAGAGAAGGAGTTAACTTGCAGCTCCAGTTAATAAAAATTCCTGGGCGTGACAAGAGTGTTTCAACTTACGAACTCTGAAGGTTCTCTGGCCTGCCTGATCAGGCTCGTCCGGCCGCATGTGATTGTTTACAGCCTCCCAACTGTGAGAGGCACGGGATGTTTTAAAACTTTCTAAATACAGACTCTTTTGAGAAGTTAGAAGATCGTTAGTATAGTATAGTGGGTTGATTAAGAATTATATTGGTGAAGGGTTTTTTCATTTGTCCTACCAATAATTACTGCTAACTCCCTGCCCTGGGTGTGACAAGGATGTCTCAGGTCAAACCTCTCTGCTGACAGAGTAGCTTGTGTGACAACCCCTCAATCATAAACAGCACAGAGAGTTTGGGGTATTAGCGTAGGGCTTTTTTCATTGATGAGTCAATGATTGCCATCAGGCCTCCATATCCTTAGGCACCTGGGAATATATTAATCAATGTATTTGGAATATAGAAAAGGAAATATAGTAGTTTTTTGATGTTAGCAATACTAGACTTTTTGAGTTAATGAATTTTCTCTTTTATTATAGACCACTGTACTTTGCTATAAATCACTGTGTCCTTGCTATGCAAAAATGTAACTTTATCACTATCTTAAGACAAAATAGATCTTAAGGGGAACATTGGTGAAAGGTTTACATTTGTTGAGCCAATATTTGCTGCTAAATCTCCATATTCCTGCCCTTATAATGAATATAACTAGCATATAGGAGAAATATGTATTAACCTTTAAGATTAATCATGTTAAACGTTAGGTTAAGTAAATTCCTTTCTTGATTGTAACTTGCTACACCCTCACCCTATAGGAATGCAGCTTTATTTAGAGGGTGGCGCCTGATTTAAGAAAAAATCACCCCTGGAAAAATAAGTTTTCTGGTTAACTGACCGACATCAGAAAGGGTCATAAAATGTCAGCAGACCTCATGGCCAGAAGATGATGAAACTCCTAAGACCTTTGTATAATTTTATATGAAGCACCTGATTGTGACAAGGGTCAGGTCTGCTGACCCCCTCGTGACTCTGTATTCATCCCTATGTATAACAAAAAGGTATATAAACAAACCTGAAAAATAAAGAAATCGGATCAGTTTCTGTAAAGACTGATTCCCCCGTGTTGTTTCTTTTTCGCTCCCCGTTTTCCTGGCTGAATTCCCATCTGAAATGTGGGTACTCACCAAGCCTGCTAATTCTGCCTGGGCTTCTGAGATCAGACCGGGGAGGCCTCAGTGCCTCCTCTCCTTTGGGAGAATGGAAAGACGCCTGTGGCCTACGTAGGTGGTGATTGGTATTCCATGTAAACCAGTTATTCAGCCTCTTTTCTCCACTAATTCTCCTACTACACTATCTGTTTCTAATCTCCCTCTATATCTGTAATTAAATAAGTTTTTTCCAGGTGCCGACTCCATACCCACCTTCGAATTACCCTGGATCCATCGGGGCTGGACCCTGGCAAATTATAGTTGCTACTAATGTCATCTCCAGTTGAGGTCTTTTCTGAACTCAGTGTTAACAATTCCAATGGACAATTTAAAGTCTTCATTTTACTTGATTTTTTTCTTTTCAGTTGTATTTTAAAACTCCTTTTTTCCTTGACATTATACTCTCCAGATTTTTCAACTCTAACTTTCCTCAGTCTTTGCCTGCTTCTTTTCTATTCTTTATTTTTTAAATCAATTTCTATAAACTAGAACACTATTAACTAGTGTTCTTCGGATTACCATCCTGAACTCTCTTCTCTTTTCATTATTCATTGTATACACAGGGCTTTTGTATACGTGACTTCTGCCTAAAACCTAAAATACATTCTCTTCCCCACCCTCTGCAAACTCTCTTTATATCTGTATTTCTTTTTCTATTTCGCATCTTCTCCTCTGTCTCTCTCATCTGTTTTCTTTCTCTCCTCCACTGTCACCCAATCCTCACTGATTTTAACACTCATTTAACACTCTGTGTTTCAGATTCAGTGAAAATTACCCTGGGAGATCTCCAACAGCTCAGTCCAGATTTTATAATCTTTTCACACCCTAGGCATTCCTTGTATGTCTAGTCCTTTGTGCTATTGTTTCTTGACCACATGCCTCACTAGACACAAAGATTCATGTGTTGAATCCACACCTGCTTTCCCTGGTCTCAATATTATTTCTGTTATATAGTAGGATCTTAATAAATATTCTTGAATAAAAGGATAAGCAGGCTTAGGCCTATGACTTTGCATAAGTGGGATGGTGATACCATTTAGCAATACAGGGAATTTAAGAGAGAAGAGAGTTTATAGAAGAAGATGAAGAGTTTGACTTTGGATACATGATGTTCAAAATGCTTTTGAGTGGGACATTCAAGAAGAGGGACAATAATGCTTGATATGAGGATCTGAAATTGAGGAGAACAATATCGGTTGGGATTATTGACCCATAAGTTATCCCTATGTAGGGGATATATGGGATAATGAGAAAAAAATGATTTGTATATGTAACCTGAAAAAGAGGACCATACAGATTTGTAACTGGCAGTGATCTAATCAAATTCAGCACTTTTTTCATAGGCAAATTTTCTTAGCTCAGCCCATTAGACCTAAGAGTCACTGAGTTACAGAAGGAAAATGTTTAATTCTGTAACATTTCTAAGCACCTGTTTCCTCATTTCTATATAATAAATTCTGAGCAGTCTAGTGTATATACAATAGCAAGATGTATGTGTGTGTGTATTTATTGTTTTTAAATAATTTCACTTCTCGCAGCCCTAGAATGGTCTCCTAAGACACTGAGAGTAAAACCCAAGGTCTTTATATCATGGCCTATACCGTCTTGTGCCTCCCTGCAGCTCACCTTTGTTCTCACTCTCTTCCTATTTTCTTGTCTGCTCTGCCCACACTGGCCACCTCTGGAGATGCTCTGCCCCTGGCCACAGCTAGGACAGGTTCCCCTCACATATTTGCATAGTTTGTTTCCTCTTTTCTTCATGGTTCTGGGCAAGTGTCACCTTAAAAGAATGGTTTCAGTTGACTTCTAGCTAAAATAGCAATCTCAGCTGTAATACTCCATTCTTTTTTCTGCATTTATTTATTAATTTTTATCTCTTCTTTATCAATTTAACTTGTGTTTCTTCTGCATCCCTCTCCTGAATGTGATAAGGTTAAGGAGAATGTGAATTACTATTCAGCTCATTCTAATAACCTCAGTTCTAGAACAGTGCTTAGCACTTAAAGCCACTCAGTAAATGCTTGTTAAATGACTGAATGTAAGAAAACATGGTAGAAGAAACAGAAGAGATATGGCTTGGTGGTTAACTGCAGGGATTCCGAAGTTCCTATGCCTATGTGACTCCATCATTCACTAGCTGGGGAAATTACTTCAACTCTCAGTACTTCATTTACCTTATATTTAAAATGAGGATCACCATTTCACTTTATACAGTTGCCATGAGGATTAAAAAAGATATTACACAGAAAACCATTGTTCCAAGGCCTGGTGCATAGTCAGCACTCAATAAATATTTAAATATTATTAATATTCAGTTCAGTTCAGTTGCTCAGTCGTGTCCGACTCTTTGCGACCCCATGAATCGCAGCACGCCAGGCCTCCCTGTCCATCACCAGCTCCCAGAGTTCACTCAGACTCATGTCCATCGAGTCCGTGATGCCATCCAGCCATCTCATCCTGGGTCGTCCCCTTCTCCTCCTGCCCCCAATCCCTCCCAGCATCAGAGTCTTTTCCAATGAGTCAGCTCTTCTCATGAGGTGGCCAAAGTACTGGAGTTTCAGCTTTAGCATCATTCCTTCCAAAGAAATCCCAGGACTGATCTCCTTCAGGATGGACTGGTTGGATCTCCTTGCAGTCCAAGGGACACTCAAGAGTCTTCTCCAACACCACAGTTCAAAAGCACCAATTCTTTGGCGCTCAGCCTTCTTCACTGTCCAACTCTCACATCCATACATGACCACTGGAAAAACCATAGCCTTGACTAGATGGACCTTTGTTGGCAAAGTAATGTCTCTGCTTTTCCATATGCTATCTAGGTTGGTGATAACTTGTCTTCCAAGGAGTAAGTGTCTTTTAATTTCATGGCTACAGTCGCCATCTGCAGTGATTCTGGAGCCCCCCAAAATAAAGTGTGACACTGTTTCCACTGTTTCCCCATCTATTTCCCATGAAGTGATGGGACCAGATGCCATGATCTTCATTTTCTGAATGTTGAGCTTTAAGCCTACTTTTTCACTCTCCACTTTCACTTTCATCAAGAGGCTTTTTGGTTCCTCTTCACTTTCTGCCATAAGGGTGGTGTCATCTGAATATCTGAGGTTATTGATATTTCTCCTGGCAATCTTGATTCCAGCTTGTGTTTCTTCCAGTCCAGTGTTTCTCTTGATGTACTCTGCATAGAAGTTAAATAAGCAGGGTGACAATATACAGCCTTGACGTACTCCTTTTCCTTTGGAACCAGTCTGTTGTTCCATGTCCAGTTCTAACTGTTGCTTCCTGACTTGTATATAGGTTTCTCAAGAGGAAGGTCAGGTGGTCTGGTATTCCCATCTCTCTCAGAATTTTCCACAGTTTGTTGTGATCCACACAGTGAAAGGCTTTGGCATAGTCAATAAAGCAGAAATAGATGTTTTTCTGGAACTCTCTTGCTTTTTCGATGATCCAGCGGATGTTGGCAATTTGATCTCTGGTTCCTCTGCCTTTTCTAAAACCAGCTTGAATATCTGGAAATTCACAGTTCACGTATCAGTTCAGTTTATGAAGTGTGCCATTTATTTAGGAAATATTTGCTGAGTACCATTACATGTTAGATATTTTTTTTGAGATTAGCATCACAATGATTAATATAGATTAACCTTATCTATATTATATATACCAGGTATACCTTAAAAACTTTCTTGAGACAAGAATTTAAAGATATAGTTATCATTTAAATAACTGTGAATCCACTTGAAATTTATTATCAAGTATCTAACATTCAAAGACACTTTTGAAGAGTAGCATATTTTTCTTTTTTACTTTTCACATACATAAATAGTAATTCAAATTTCCATCAGAGCTTAGCAAAGTGATATTTACTAAAACTCTAACTCTGGGAAAATTCTCCCCTCCGTTCATATACTATTGATCCTCAGCTCAATGAAAAGAAACATAAAAATCTTCTAATAATTATCCTTCTACTCCAAAATCTGGCTTACAAGCATAGAAAGTAGTCGATGATAAATTCAAGATACTGCCTCTTTCTCGTTTATCTTACTTTAAATGTTATTCATCTGTGCATTTCTTTCTTGTGAATTGAGGAAGCAGTGAGTAAATGTGGTTTATGACTTAAAATAACTTGTATGAAAGTTTTCAAAAACTATTCATGCTCCTCCAGCCCTACCTTTCACACTAAGCATGTGTCCAGGTAAATACCAGGTAACGCTTCTTGGAGACCAAGTTTTCTTAAGAATGCTGCCTTTCTGATTTTTTTCTAAACTCCTTTACAGGGACTGTGATGGATCGCCTAATCCCTTGCTGTCACCTCATGAGTTGTGTTTGTTAGTTGGCTCCTGATGTTTTCGGGGCCCTGCAGCATATGATTGAATCCTAATTTCCTCAGTGTTTAAAACAAAAATTAAATTAATTTTTAGAAAACAAGCTAAAGGCCTATCTTCAGACCGGTTCTGATAGGATTTCCAGGAAATTAACAATACATCTCATCTTATGAGTAGTTGTTATAATCTAGGCGGCATTAAATAGTTTTCTCTTCTCACCCCATTCCCCCAGAAAAAACAGTTCCACCAATTGTTAGAGTCAAAAATTAACATTTGAATATAATTCCCTTAAGTCTTGCAATTTTTTTGGTCTGTTAAAGTTCCATGTTTAAATAAAAGTTGTCACGAAGGAGTAGAACTTCAGTCTTTATTACACTATCATTCTACTATCACTCTTCAATCTTTATTACACCATCACTCTTCAGAAATATCATGGGTGGCTGGAGAGGTGGGAGATACCGTCTGGGTGCTTAGGAAGGGCACGTTGTCAGAGAGGGGAGAGACATTGCGTTAGGAACTATGAGAATGCCAAAGAGCACATCATGTATTTTACACTTTCCTTACCCTTCCATGAGAAGAAAGATTTAGATCTGTGTGTAGTCTAATAAAATGTGGTTATAGCCCTAAAATTTAAGAATAAAAATTACTTTTTATTCTTAATGGAAGGACAGAATATTTGAAAAAAAAGTATAGTCTTGCTAAGTTCTTCCTGTGCCATAAAAACACTTAATTTCAAAAAACATTTCCAATTAAATTTGTGAGTCAGTTACCAACTTTCTACTGAGCACATAGCGATATGAACATTTAGGGTTGCCAATATCAGATTATAAGTGAGCTGTTCTAAATAGTGTCATACATTTTCAATAACTTAGCCCAAGACATACCTCTGCTGTCATCATTAGTTTATTTTTGCACCAACATGCTTCAACTTGCCCCCAAAAGATTTTGTGAGCTAAGCCTCATGATTGTTTCTAAATGAAAAAGCTTAACATTGCCATTAGCAAACTAGTTATAAAGCTCATGACTAAAAGAATTATGAAACTCCTAGGGATGAGCTGGAGATTTTAATAGTGTGCTTAAATGAAGGTGAGAAATTAGATTCAATGCTGAGAGAAGAGAATACTATTTAGCAGTGCACATCTGTTACATGCCTGCAACAAACCAGGTTCCATACCAGATGAAAACAGCAAATTCCTTCTAGTCAAGAAGCTTATAATGTGTTGAACAAAGCAAGTATGCAATCCTTTAATAGGCACTGTAAAAGAAACCAAAGAGGTGTCTTAGAGAGAACCTTCAGCTCTAGCTTGAATGTTGCTCAAGAATTTGGGTGAAAAAGAAGGATATTGCAGCAGGAGGGAAGCGTGTGCCCAGGAGAAGGCATGCTGGGTGTGCTAAGGTGTCTAGTAAGGCAGGATGAGAAAGATACCAAAGAATGCTGAGAAGTATACAAGAGAAGAAGGGATTTTGAAAAGCATGATTAGGAGCATGGACTTCGTCCTGTAGAAACCATACCATTGTAGAAAACCATAGCTTTAGAAAGATCATCTAGGTGCATTTTGAAAGAGTTTGGAGTCAGAAAGATATGGCTTTAATGAAGGCCATAATGATGAAATCAAAGGAAACTGGTTAAAGTGGTGCTTGCCAGGATCCAGAAGACAAGAAGAATTTGCAAGTTGGCTTAATTAACTGAAACTGGTTAGAAAATGAAAGGAAAGGAAAAGCAGTATCTGACTTGGACAGCTAATTCAAGGGTGGAGAGAGAAAACCTAAGAGAAAAAGGATTTGTAACTTGAGAACATTTAACTGAAGGTTAACAGAATCTATGGATAAAATGGGAAGTTAATAACAGATTTTTTACTCTATCAAGAGATCTGTCCAGCTACAGATTATTTGAAGTTGTCAGGAATAGGAATGGGATTACACAGAGAGTGAGTCATGTGAGACTAGAATGAACTAAGAAGGGAGCTCAAGACAAACATCAACATTCAAAATGCTTGCAGAAAAGACAGACCTCCAAAAGGAAGACAGATAGTGCTGTGAGAAAGTAACTAGAGCAAGAAAAGAATGCTGCAGTATCAAAGGGAGAAAAACTTTCAAAGCTGTGGGACTGGTCAGTGGTTCCAAAGGCATATTTGGGATCAAAGAAAATGAGAATTTTAAATGTGACCCTTGATTTTGATGATTAAGGAGATAGTTACTGATCATAACAAAAGTATATTTACTGGATAGGAATCTAATGCTAGTGGTTAAGTGGGAATTATAGAAGTTGCAATAGTGGATGTATATCATTTTAGAAGCTTAATTCTGAAAGAAAGAAGAAATAAAAGAGAAAAAAATGTGATCTAAACAGTGAAAAAGCAAGAAATATACATATTTTTGATCTCACATTTTTTCTTTTCTTTTTCAAGGAAGATGAGTAAGGTAGAAATGGATTCCTCAGAATGAACATGGACACTGATATTAAACACTTTGTAAAAAATTCCTATTTCTTTGATCATTTTGATCAGTGAAAACTCGATCACTTAGCAGTACCACTGATTTAGATAAGAGGCAAAGGTCTGTTCTTGAATATAAATAGGGCTGTTCTTCCCCACTCCTGGAAGCAGCATGGGCTAAGGGTATAATGTTTTAGGAGTAAATCATTTTGTTAAAATAAGAGGCAGGAAGTTGAGGAAATACATTCCAGATGACCTTGGTTTCCAGATATATACTGAGAATAAAGTAGGTAAAAGTTTAATAATCACTTCAAAAGAATAATAAAACTTTGGACAACTACTCTAGAATTGGAAAAGAGAACTAATTAAAATAATTTAAAATTACTTATCAACCTAGAGGGCATTGTTAAAATCTGAAGCCCTATATTTGTAAATGTATCAAATAATATGCTTCTGTGATTTTTTCCTAACACAGCTCAGTATGTATGTAGTAATGTAGAGAGTAGATGACTGGGCTTATCGAGAACTAAATATTTACAGGACAGGAACACAGGAGTTATGAGCCTAAAGGAATTGAGATGCTAGCAGGAGAGAGACTTAAGCTACTGTCCAAGGATTCTAGTCTGGAAAGGGAGGAAGGTAAAGTCAGGAGAAAACCCATTTAGAGACCTGGAAAACAAGGGTGTTGTGTGGTTTTCCTGGAAGCTTGGACACTTGGGGGAAATAGTCAAGCACTTTTCTCAGAAGTATTGGGACCTGTGTACTTCATTTCTATTGTTAAGGGCTGAATCATTGAGAAAACTAACAGTGAAAATGAAAATGGCCTTGAGGACATAGGAAAATGACCTAACAAAACACATCAGGATGAGTTTCAGTTGATATAAGTGCAAAGTTGGCATCCTTTGGGGAAAAACTGAATGATACAAATATGGAGTAGAGAAATAGACAAAGTTAAGTGAAAAACAATAGATTTGGGTAATATCTAAATCAAGGTCTGTGCATTTAAGGCAGTTAATGGGAGGAACTGTGTTTCAGAGTCAGAGCTGTGTTTGAGTGTCTCCTGCGGGGTATGGTCAGCAGTGGCCTGCCGCAGGGGCAGGGGCTCTGGGTGAAGCAGACTTGGGTATGGCCTAAGCTCTCTTGGAGGAGGTTGCCATTAACCCCACCATAGAGCTGCTAGAATTTACACAGGACTGGGGAAACAGACTCTTGGAGGGCACAAACACAACCCTGTGTGCACCAGGACCCAGGAGAAAGGAGCAGTGGCCCCACAAGAGACTGACCCAGACTTCCCCGTGAGTGTCCAGGAGTCTCTGGCAGAGGCGTGGGTTGGCGGTGGCCTGCTGCAGGGCTGGGGGCACTGAATGCAGAAGTGTGTGCGCTGGACATTTTGAAGGAGGTCACCATTATCTTCCTTACGTCCACCATAGTTTGGCCTCATTTCAAACAACAAGGAGAGAACACAGCCCCACCCATCAACAGAAAATTGGATTAAAGATTTATTGAGCATGGCCCTGCCCATCAGAACAAGACCCAGTTTCCCCCTCAATCAGTCTTTCCCATCAAGAAACTTCCATAAGTCTCTTATCCTTATCCATCAGAGAGAAGACAGGATGAATCAGAGAACCACAATCACAGAAAACTAACCACACTGAATGGAATTCCAGTTGAGCTACTTCCAGTCCTAAAATATGATGCAGTGAAAGTGCTGCACTTAACATGCCAGCAAATTTGGAAAATGCAGCAGCGGCCACAGGACTAGAAAACATCAGTTTTCATTCCAATCCCTAAGAAAGGCAATGCTAAAGAATGCTCAAACTACCACACAATTGCCCTCATCTCATATGCTAGTAAAGTAATGCTCAAAATTCTCCAAGCTAGGCTTCAACAGTATGTAAACCGTGAACTTCCAGATGTTCAAGCTGGATTTAGAAAAGGCAGAGGAACCAGAGATCAAATTGCCAGCATCCATCGGATCATCAAAAAAGTGAGAGAGTTCCAGGAAAACATCTGCTTCTGCTTTATTGACTATGCCAAAGCCTTTGACTGTGTGAATCACAACAAACTGTGGAAAATTCTGAAAGAGATGGGAATCCCAAACCATCTGACCAGCCTCCTGAGAAATCTGTATACAGGTCAAGAAGCAATAGTTAGAACTGGACATGGAACAATAGACTGTTTCCAAATCAGGAAAGGAGTACATCAAGGCTGTATATTGTCACCCTGCTTATTTAACCTCTATGCAGAGTACATCATGAGAAATGCTGGACTAGATGAACCACAAGCTGGAATCAAGATGGCTGGGAGAAATATCAATAACCTCTGATATGCAGATGACACCATCCTTATGGCAGAAAATGGAAAAGAACTAAAGAGCCTCTTGATGAAAGTGAAATAGTGGAGTGAAAAACTTGGCTTGAAAGTCACCATTCAGAAAACTAAGATCATGGCATCTGGTTCCATCACTTCATGGCAAATAGATGAGGAAACAATGGAAACAGTGAGAGACTTTATTTGGTGGGGGGGCTCCAAAATAACTGCAGTAGATGGTGACTGCAGCCATGAAGTAAAAGATGCTTGCTCCTTGGATGAAAAGCTATGACCAACCTAGACAGCATATTAAAAAGCATAGACATTACTTTGCCAACAAGATCCGTCTAGTCAAAGGTATGGTTTTTCCAGTAGTCATGTATGAATGTCAGAGTTGGACTGTAAAGAAAGCTGAGTGCTGAAGAATTGATGCTTTTGAGCTGTGGTGTTGGAGAAGACTCTTGAGTGTCCCTTGGACTGTAAGGAGATCCAACCAGTCCATCCTAAAGGAAATCAGTCTTGAATATTCATTGGAAGGACTTATGCTGAAGCTGAAGCTCCAATACTTTGGCCACCTGATGCGAAAAACCGACTCATTGGAAAAGACCCTGATGCTGGGAAAGATTGAAGGTGGGATGACACGGGTACAACAAAGGGTGATATGGTTTGATGGCATCACCAACTCGGTGGACTTGAGTTTGAGTAAGCTCCGGGAGTTGGTGATGGACAGGGAAGCCAGGCGTGCTGCAGTCCATGGGGTTACAAAGAGTCAGACATGACTGAGCAACTGAAATGAACTGAACCAAAAAGGAAGAAACAACCTAAATAGATTCTTTTCTTTTAAGCAGTTTCAGAAACTTGAGGATTTAGGGAAATTTGGAGATTTTTTTTTAAACAGTTGGATGTGATAAGCAAGAAGTGAAAGTGAAAATTTTAAATTATCAGTAAGAAATTAAATCTCTGAAGGTTTCTCTCATCTCTGCCCATAGAACAAACAACAGCCTTTCAAGAGCAATGTGCCAAGAAATCATTTGTAGTATAGACAGATGTATTTATTTCAGGCGGAACACCAGAAATCTATATAATGTTCTTAGTATAGTTTAGATTATGACTTTTATTTTGTTAAGAGTACTAAGTAAAGTAAGATTTCTCCAGAAATAGATGATTATATACAAAGCAAGCATTAGCTAGTTTGTTTATTAATGTAGTAGAGTAGAATTTATAATCATGCAATACATTGAATGGAGTAATAATGATGACTCAGTGGAGAAGGAAATGGCAACCCACTCCAGTACTCTTGCCTGGAGAATCCCAGGGACAGGGGAGCCTGGTGGGCTGCCATCTATGGGGTCGCACAGAGTCGAACATGACTGAAGTGACTTAGCAGCATGGGTGGATCAAATGACAGGTCTCATGTTTGACGTGCATGCAGTCTTATTCTAGGCCACTGAGCCAGACTTTCAGATGGGCCCTTACCTTTCACTGTTCTGGGCCAGAGTTGTCATCAAGCAATGCTCCTTGGTCAGCTGGATCTGCCATGAACCATCTGTATTTCCTCCTCCCTCATGATGCCCATTAAGAAAAGTTTCAAGTCCTCAATTTCACCTTTAGGGAATCTATATATCATTTAATGAAACACCCAATGGCACATTTGTAGGATGATGTTGGCCATAACAAAAAGTGTTTGGGGGAGTTCTAGCAGTTTTATTTTTAAAGAAATAACCATATAAAAATTATTTATTACTAGAAGAAGTCCATGTTCCCAAGGAACACTTAACATAAATTGAGCAATTACTCTGTGCCAGGTAATGTGCTAAGTAATTTAAATGCATCATTTCACCACCTTGGGAAGTAATTATAATTTACAAATTATGAACCTGAGTTTATATAGGTTAATTGACTTCTCCAATAAATGGAAAGCAGGATTATAAACTCAAAACCATTTGAGTGTATAGATTTCTTCAAACTTCATTTATTGATGACCTGCTGGGTTTAGGATATCATTTTGGGTATAGAGAATAAGAGGATGTATAAGCTGTTTTCCTTCCAATCAAACAATTCAGATAAATATGTAAACCACCTTCCATAAGATAATATGACAAGTTCTAAAGTAGAATCATGTATACTGTTCCTGGCAGGGGCAGCAGGGGGTGGCAGATAGGAAAACAAACATTTTTCCCTGAGGAGAGAGAAATTTCACAGTACAGGTGAATTTTGAACTGGAATGTAATGTATGATGGGATTTACCTTGAACTTTTTGTTCTCCACAGTTTGAGAAAATTTATAAAGTATCATTGCAAAAAATTTCTACTGCTGCCTAATTTTTTGGCAGTGGAGGAGTCAAGGAAGAGGAGAGAAATTCAGAAGTAGATTTATATAAAATAAAGATAAAATCAAAACAAGAGTATGACTGATTTTAGAAGTAACTGGAAAAAAGAAAGACAGAAATGGAAGAGGAAAGAAATATCAGAGGACTCTAGGAAGTAAAATACAGAAGAGTTATAGTAAAGGAGATGACGAAATTTTGGTGAGATGGCAAGAAAATTTTAGAGTATCTGACTGCAATGTTATTTTGGGCTATTATACTGAAATATAATATGATTGTCATGAAAAATTTTCTCATAAAAATTAAAAATGTTTGTTGAAAGTAGCAAAAATCAAGTCTGCCCAGAATGAGTATTTGACAACCACACCTTCAAATATAGCAGGTAAAGTCTAAGAGAATGTTAAGTTGTAGCCTCCAAGTAAATCTTATTTTCTTGCTATACGTCTGAGCCTTATTTTTGAAAACAAAAATCAATGACGCTGATTTTAGAGTCCATCTTCTGAAAATAAAGCTTAACTTTTCATGGTGAATAAATGGCTTTGTTTTGGCATTTTCAAGAAGGTAGTCAATTCATATGTGCTCTTTTAGAGTATGATTTTTCTTTAAAAATCCTGATGTTTTAATACTTACAAGCCTGTGGAGTGATGTGCTTCCAAAAAACAGAAGACATCTTCAAGGGATGATTATACAGGACTTTGGTGCTTCATGAAAAATCCATTTCTGCTTCTCTAGAAATGTTTGCATCTCAGTTCCATTCCTATCCGCCGTTGTTTTTTTTGGTTGTTGTTGATGCTCTTCTGATGTCTTTCAGGTCGTACATGTGTTTGTGTGCATGTTTATGGCTTATGTTGCTGTTGTTATTGTTCTAATAGAAAGAATTTGAGGTGTGGCAGACTCTTCTCACTCTCTGGCTATAAACTCTTGCAACACATAACAGCCGATCAGAGAAATGGCGAACGTTGTCTGTATTCTCTGTGCACTTGGCAGGGATTTTTCATATTGTATATTATTGGCTCTGCTGTGTGATAGCACAACAGAGCCTTTGTAATGCTCTCAGCAGAGCTATTTATATACTGCGACTCTGCTAAGTATCCTTCCCTCTGCTGGGGTTCTTCCACAGACTCAAAGAGAAAGTGATTCACCCAAATAAAAGAAGTATGGATTGACAATGCTCAGAGCACAGGCTGCTGCAAAGGCAAAATAAGGCTTTATATAGCTCACATTAAGTATTATTATTTTCAGTTGAATGGCAAAATGGAGGTTAGCCTGAAATGAAGTAAAAAGATATTTCTTTCTAGCCTTCAAGATAATTAGAATCAGGTTGGCATGCACCTGTGTTTGATGCTCTAAATATGTTGTGTCAAAGGGTCCCAGACCCTGGTCACCTAGCTTTCAGTGATTTCCTTCAACAACTGTTCAGCTACAGATTTTAAAAGATGAGTCTCAAGAGGTTCCCTGTCACCTGTGGTTACTTTTTGAAATGGATTACTGAAAATCTAAATGACTTGGCTATACACACTAGGGCTTCCCAGGTGGTGCTGCTGCTGCTAAGTCGCTTCAGTCGTGTCCGACTCTGTGCGACCCCATAGACGGCAGCCCACCAGGCTCCCCTGTCCCTGGGATTCTCCAGGCAAGAACACTGGAATGGGTTGCCATTTCCTTCTCCAATGCATGAAAGTGAAAGCGAAAGTGACGTCGCTCAGTCCTGTCCGATTCTTGGCGACCCCATGGACTGCAGCCTAGCAGGCTCCTCCGTCCATGGGATTTCCCAGGTAAGAGTACTGGAGTGGGGTGCCATTGCCTTCTCCACAGGTGGTTCTAGAGGTAGGTAAAGCATCCGCCTGCCAATGTGGAAGACGTGGGTTCGATCCCTGGTTGGGAAGATACCCTAGAGTAGGAAATGACTACCTACTCTAGTTTTCTTGCCTGAAAAAGTCCATGGGCAGAGGACCTGGTGGGCTCAAAGAGTTGGGGTCGCAAAGAGTTGGACATGACTGAGCTGACCCTTTAAGGAGAATGAATGTAAAACGCAACATCAAAAGGAACAAATGTTATTTTATTTTCAAGGCATCCCATTCAAACTAGTCACTAACAGTCTGAATGGAGAAGGCAATGGCACCCCACTCCAGTACTCTTGCCTGGAAAACCCCTTGGATGGAGGAGCCTGGTAGGCTGCAGTCCATTTGGTTGCTAAGAGTCGGACAAGACCGAGTGACTTCACTTTCACTTTTCACTTTCATGCATTGGAGAAGGAAATGGCAACCCACTCCAGCGTTCCTGCCTGGAGAATTTCAGGGACGGTGGAGCCTGGTGGGCAGCCATCTATGGGGTCACAGAGAGTTGGACACGACTGAAGCGACTTAGCAGCAGCAGCAGCAGCAACAATCTGAAACTGATAGTTAAATTACCTGGGATTATCAGGTAATTAAATTTAATTAGTTAAGCAAGTTAAAATTTTCCTTCATATCATATTGAGGTTGATACTGGATCTTACAGATGTGAAGCTTTACTTTATTCTCAAAATTAACCTGAAACATTTATGTTTTCCTGAATTTATATCAAATTATGCTTATGGAATTATGCTTGCGCTTTTATCAGGATAAAATGCTGGCATTCTAGCATTACCTGGAAATGAGGTCTGTTCTTTGTTATCTGATTCAACCAGGGAGGGCTTGCCTGCAATCTGACATTTGTATTCATGTTAAAAGTTCTGATATTTGGATTCACTCATATTCAGTCATGCCATGTTCAACAGCATGTCTTTAAAAATAGCATAAAATGCATAAAAATAATAAAGGAAAGAGATTCACTAGCAGAATGTGATGCTTCAGTTAATGTCACACTAACCCGAGGATATGGGAAATGTCAATTTTCAGTGGTTAAGGCAGACCACAGATGTGTGTATAATTCTGGGAAAAAATGATTATGTAAAAAAGTGATGATCTTTTATTTGCTATTTGCTCACTTCTTGGTTATCTGTATAAAAAATTAAGGGACACAGGCAGAGTAACTTTCTGGTTTTTACTGGCACAATAAGGTAAATTAAATCTATTTTCTGTAACAGAAACATATTTGGAATGTTTTAATTTTCCCCTTATACATTGTAATTCCTGGAATACTGCTGCTTTTAAAAGTCTCACAGATTATATGATCTAACAATTGAATATTGTAAATACACTTGTCTTACTTCTCAATAAAAGGGTACTTTTCTATTTAAAAAATAAAAAATAAAAAAAATAAAAAAATAAGGTTTGTCATGTACTTGCTTAATGAATGACATTATTTTGATGAAAAAAGGCAGGGTTGCTGCTGCTAAGTCACTTTAGTCGTGTCCGAATCTGTGTGACCCCATAGACGGCAGCCTACCAGGCTCCGCCGTCCCTGGGATTCTCCAGGCAAGAACACTGGAGTGAGTTGCCATTTCCTTGTTCAATGCATGAAAGTGAAAAGTGAAAGGGAAGTCACTCAGTTGTGTTCGACTCTTAGCGACCCCATGGACCGCAGCCTACCAGGCTCCTCTGTCCATGGGATTTTCCAGGCAAGAGTACTGGAGTGGGGTGCCATCGCCTTGTATTCTTTTTCCAGTAGAGTTCTGTAACTATTCTCTTTTAGGGAAAATAAAAAAAAAATTTTCCCCCACCACTATATATCCAGGTAGTAGCTGACTTGTTTTTTTCTATGTAAGATATGATATAATTTGATTACAAACAATTAGCTAATTTGTTATCAAAAAGGTTTAATAGATTATATTATATGAAAATTCATTGAGATAATAAAAAATTGAAGTTATTAGGTCATTTGTATTCCAACTTTCAAATCTTATGGGTGTGACAAGATACTTAAAGTAACAAAATTATATTTGAGTAAGAAGCCAACTGAACTTGAAATACAGAGGATTTAGCTAAGGAAAAGAAGGCTATACTTAAAATTAGTTTCCTCATTTGATTCCTCAAGAGGCTGTAGAATTTTTTTTTCCCCTGAAAAATAGCTATGCTAGATCTTTAAAAGTATGGCATGGCCTTTGAAAATGCCATTAGCTCTGCCAAGTAGAGTATAGAGGGCTTGACTATCCTTGAATGACTTTTCAGAGTAGAAATTCAGGCAGAGAAGTATCTAAAAAATTTTTCTCCCAATGGTACATCATGTAAAATAGTAGGCCATTTAAATATTTGGGGAAGATGGAATGGATTCTTATGTTAGATACCTATGGGATACTTTTCATGTTATAAACCTCTCTTAAATTTCACAAGTATATTAAGTTATCAAACGCTCTGAGAAGTTCTACAATCAAAAAAGCTGTTTACCCTTGTTTGACACAGAATTTTAAAAAGTATTTGACCATGGAATCGCTTTATTATAAGGTACTCAGAGAAACTAGCATTTTGGGTAAAACAAATTAGGTGTATCGCCTGACAGTGCAAAAAAGTAACTACATTTAAAAGATGATATTGATTATAAGGAATTAAGTACTTCCACAGGTCCTCATGCATATTAATGCATTTGCATATGTAGTATCTGTGTTCTATTTTCCCTTGCTAATCATGGAATAAGTTTTCCTTATTTCTGTAACCAAGCGCTTTCCTTTATATGTTTCTCCAAAATTACATATGTTTATCATCAAGAATTTTCCTTTCGGACTCTGTTGAACCCACTTCAGTCAGGCTTTTGCTCCTATCAATTCACTGAAATAGCTGTCATAGGCAATGGTGACCTCCATGGTATAAAATGTATTGATCTCTTTTCAGCTTGACTTTACAGTAGCATGTTTGACATAACTGATCACCCTCTTCTTTTTTAAAGCTTCTCCAGTCAGGTTTCAAGACCCTAGGTTCTTGGTTGCCCTGCCTAATGGCTACTTCTTTTAGTCTCCTTGGTTGGTTCCAGAGAGCCGTAAGATCACTGGACCACTTCTCATTTATTCAGCTTCCATTGTCCAGGTAAGCTCATCTAGGCTACTGGCTTTAATCTTTTCTAGACCCCTAAGTATCCACACTGTTTTTTTCCTTAATTTTATTACATTAGTTGTTTTTATTTTGCTAAACATAATATAGTCCAGTTATAATACACTTTATGACTTTAATATAACCGTGACTTTTCAAAGTTTATAGCTTTTCCACACTGATATTTAATGGACACTTCAAATTCAAAGTGTCAAAACAAATCCTGAAACTCTCTGTTATCCTTCCTCATTCTGCAGTCTGTCCCATCTCAGTAAATAGCAACTCCATTTTCTCCCATATTATTGCTGGTTCAGAACAAACACTTCGTCATGTGGGACAGTGATTCAGTGGCTCAAGACATCATCTGCCAGTTGACACCATTGCATTTGCTAGACCATCCTTCAGCTCTATAAGTTCATCTATTTTGGTAACTGATATGGTGAGAACCGGAGAAGGCAATGGCACCCCACTCCAGTACTCTTGCTTGGAAAATCCCATGGACAGAGGAGCCTGGTGGGCTGCGGTCCATGGGGTCGCTAAGAGTTGGACACGACTGAGCGACTTCACTTTCACTTTTCACTTTCATGCACTGGAGAAGGAAATGGCAACCCACTCCAGTGTTCTTGCCTGGAGAATCCCAGGAACGGGGGAGCCTGGTGGGCTGCCATCTATGGGGTCGCACAGAGCTGGACACTACTGAAGCAACTTAGCAGCAGCAGCCAGCATGGTAAGAACAATGAAACTTTTAGGCATCAAGTTTCCTTAATTATAAAGTAGATTCCTGCTTCCTTAATTTTAAAGTAGATTCCCTGTTGATAAGTAACCAGATGATTTTGCTGGCAGAAACATGGTAGGTGGATAAGAAAAATCCAAATCCAGAAAAGTTTTTTTTTCTTTTCCAGTGAGCTGAATCTCTGCTGGAAATAGTTTAGTGTAATGAGCAAACTATCAAGCAGATGACTAGATGATTGAGTCTAGGCATATATTGATTTTATATTGATCTATCATGGCATCCTGATATTTAACAGTGATAGTATCCATATCAATTTGGGTACAGGGGGACATGTTTAACTGGGCTCCTATCTAGCCTCTATCTTTGCCATGCTAGCACTTTGTTTGTTAGCTCATTGTGAAAGTATTGGGCTTAATGAGATACTGTGAAGAAGAGGCTACATGTCATCCACAGGGTGAATGATTATTATAATCGTCTGCCTGATTATTGAGAACTTTTGTGACAATGGATGTGAGCATTCAAGCTTACAAACATCTTTCCACACTGAAACTATTTCAACAGATCTACCCAGATAGATACCTTCTCTTAAACCAGTTTGTTGTTAATCTTCAAATTAAAAAAAAATTTTTTTTTGGAGTACAGGTGCTTTAAAATGTTGCATTAATTTCTACTGTACATCAAAGTGAATAAATTATATGTGTGTGTATATGTGTATATATATATATATATATATATACATATATATTCCCTTTTTTTGGACTTCCTTCCCATTTAGATCACCACAGAGCTTTGAGTAGAGTCCCCTGTGCTATACAGTGAAAGTGAAAGTGTTAGTTGCTCAGTCTTATCTGACTCTTTGCGACTCTGTGGACTGTAACCCCCAAGGTTCTTTACCATCTGAGCTACAATTCACTTAAATCCTATTGTGTCATGCATGTGTGCTAAATTGCTTCATTCGTGCCCAGCTCTGCAACCCCATCGACTGTAGTCTACCAAGCTCCTCTCTCCATGGGATTCTCCAGGCAAGAATACTGGAGTGGGTTGCCATTTCCTACTCCAGGGGATCTTTCTGACCCAGGGATCAAACCTGGGTATCTTGCCTGGTAGGCAGATTCTTTACCATCTGAGCCACCTGGGGAAGCCCTGGTGCTATACAGTGGGTTCTCATTAGTTACCTATTTTATACATAGTATCAGTAGTGTATATATGTCAATCCCAACCTCCCAATTCATTGAATTTCTCTGTCTAGGTAAAGAAGACAAGGAAATATGTCATGCAAAGTTCGACCCTATATAAGATTTTCTTTTCTGTTCTTCCTGGCTTGTCCTTAGGGTACACAAGAAAACAAATTCCTTTTTTTTCCTCCTCAGGTAACTAATCCCACTTTTGAGTCCAAAAGTAAGTATGGATTAAGTACTTGACAGAAACAAGTCATGTGAGTGTATAAATCAAGTTTTTTGTGAAACTTGCATCTTCAGGCCCATTTGGCTTTTACAATAAGTAAATCTTTCACTTGGCAGTCAATGGATGTTGAATACAGTTGAGTTTGTCTTTAAATAACTCTAAGCAGCAGTGTTATCATCATAACAGTATGATTATCTGTTATGTAATAGTGAAGGGTAGAAAAAGTCAAGTCATGTCTCAAAAAGCAATCAGCTGTTTATAGAAGAAGACTTGATGTTGCTATAAACCCTAAGATATTGTGACTATTTTTTGTATGTAATAAGCTCTAGATGATAGCTCAAACCATCACAGGTATGGAATACCAGTAAACCCACTGGTTCATAAGGACCAAACAACAGAAACATTTATATTGAACCTAAAACATTTGAAGAACCTCTTCTTGTTCTGAGTTTTATACAGAGCTGGCAATATTTGGGGTATTCAGAAATTGGGATAGAAATGCATGTATAAATGTGGTAAATGCATGCATTTCTGATATAACCCTTCCTCTGAAAGCACAAATTTCAGTTGATAGCTCAGGGCACAGATTGAGCATAATGAAATTTCACGTTTCTTTAGTTGTGATTGTGAGAAAGACTAGATGAATGCAGAAAACTGCTCAGTTGACTAGAGCCACTTAGGAATACACAAAACACACCCACCTACCCACCCATAAACCAACTTCAGACATCTACTAGATCTCCGAGTTCGTTGTGTATATTATGAGTCGTAGCTATCCACATCTGGTGTTAAGATGTTCTATCCGGCTTCAGATAACCCTCCTCCCACCACTTCACACTAACTCACCTGCTGTATCACTACCATCACTCACTCTAGCAGATGTTGGGTGTTTATCAAGGTAAAATACCATATTTATCATAGTATTTATGAATTTCTTAATAATGACATATACGAAACTATGCTACTATTTTTGTTAGGTTTAAAAATTTTTAAATGTGTCATTGATGAAGTGGTGTCCCTAGCTCTACTTTCCCCTTAAGTCGGGTGATTTTATTGTATAATTTTGCATAGCATGGTAATTTTTAGGAACAGTTATGCCATCTTAGAGCAGAACTTCAGTGCAATGTGGGAGAGAGATTCCCACAAACAGGAAGATAAATTGGATATTTAGTGGCCAAGAAATGGCAGTTTTCTACGGAAAACGAAGTAATAAGGGTTGGGAATTGAAGCAAGAGAGAGGGTGCAGTATCAATGTGTTGTGTTTGTTGCATTCTAGACAGTGTGTTATTTTAAAATTCAGTATTTCATGGGAGAATGCTCATGGTAATGTCAGAATGATAGAATGAACATCGTATGACATGGAAAGGAGTAGGAATGACTGCAGAGGAGACAGTGTTGATTACAGGCACTTAGAGATCCTAGAGCCATCTGGTCCTTATAAGATAGCTAGACTCTGCCAACAGGTGGCTTCTTTGGCATGGATGAAATAATAGGCAAATAAATGCCTAAATATAAAATCCTCAGGCTTTCTCCCTTCAAGCAGTTTAAAATTTATCGTGAGGGTTAATATGTTCATAAAACAGTGTTGGTAGGTGATATGTTATCAGTGTCAAATGTGTGCTATGAATTCTTAGGGTCACAACCATGACAGAAGGCTTTTTGGAGCAATATTGATTTTGCTATGTCTTAAAAAAAAAGGTAGTTTGAATGGAGAAGAGGGAGAGAGAACTCATTCTCTGAGGAAGGCAGAAGAGGGGCACAGGAAGGGGTAGAATGTGTTTGACAGAATAGAAATAGTTTCAAGAAGAAGGAAATACAAAGAAAAGGGGTGAAAGAGAGAGAAATAAACCAAAGACACTAACAAGACAAATGAATGGTGTGCTTAGAAAAGTGTTTATATAGGGTAATTGTGGGGATGGAAGTCAAATTAGCTTATCAGGAAGAGGGTGGTGAGGGAATAGAAGCGGTGGGGGTACAGACTGTTTATTTTATGAAGTCTGATAGAAAAGGTACCGTAGTAGATCAAGGGTTCAGAATGTTCACAAATTTATTCAAGAGTGGAGTGTGCATGCTTTAAGACAGACAGACTTGAAAAGTGTATAAAAATCTTAAATCAATATACATTTTTTACCTAAAGGATAAACTATCCCTATGGGTCAAAAGTAATTCTTTTA
The DNA here is from genome assembly GCF_042477335.2 of Ovis canadensis. NCBI lineage: Eukaryota > Metazoa > Chordata > Mammalia > Artiodactyla > Bovidae > Ovis > Ovis canadensis. Next base: position 104,026,138 of record NC_091249.1, read on the forward strand.
CTTTTTGTTGCCTTTTCTATTTTTATTTATGTAGACTTTTATTTCCTCTATTATCTCATTCATAAAGTAAAAACTATATTTTACCCCAAATATATAGCATTTCAATTCTAACTGAAAGTGTGATTATTCTTATATTTTTCCACTTAAAATTATTTGTAAATATTATTTCTACCTAAATTACCTTGATTTGGAAGCATTTTATCAATTTTGTCATATTCAATCGTGTTCCCCAGACTACAAACCTTTTTTTTTGGTATAGTAGTCTAGAATATGTTTAATTTAAAAAAAAATCTATCAAGGAAGATGGCATTAGATGGTAATCTTTATAAATACCTGGTATGAATTTGTCATTAACATTCTTGAGGAATACTTAATAACACATAACAAGAGTCTTAAAAATAATCATATCAATTGATCTTAAAACTTCAGTTAAAATAATTAGGAATATATTTATAATGAATTTCACTATAGTGCCATTTATAGTCACAAAAAATTAACCAGTTTTTGTTTTGTTTTTGATAATGGTGGCTTTAAAGATTTAAAATTTCTTGTTTGTACTTGCCTGAATTTTATAAATTTTTTTAGGCATAAACTAATTTTATTATCAGAAAAATGTTTTAAAATATATGAAAATGACAAATACACAGTAACATCAAAATTACAAGATAGCAAATTAACTCTAACAAAGCTTATACAAGGACATGACATTGTGACATTTTCCACTATAACCTCAACATGAGGAGAGTGGCTATGATTAGGAAAAGAAAGCTAACACTTAAATTTCAGTGTAGCCTTGGAAGATGCTGATGACACAAACAAACGGGAAATTGGATTTTTTTTTTTTTTGGCAAAGGGCAATAGTGCACAGTTGGTGGTCTGCTGAGTCTAGTCTATCTGATGCTACATGTTGCATTTTTTGAGGAAGTATTACCTCAAGAAGAATCTCCATCTCTCAATGATGGGAGAAGGTGGATTTTTTTCCTTCTTAGAATGCAACCTCTTATTTTTAACTATCAGGGGGATACCTTTGCTTTTATTGGCAAAGTGGTATCCCAGAAATATTTTGCCAAGATCTCAGTTTTGATTTTAGGAAGAGAGAGAAAGAGACAGAGAGATGCAAAACAGTAAATCTCAGAATGTTAAGATCTTAGCTTTGCTTTCACAGATAGATAAATAGATAGATAGATGAATGGTAGACAGGTAGATCTCTCTCTATGTGTCACAGCAATCATAGGCTTATTTTTCATCTTGTGTTTAAAAATTGCATTGATTTCAAGAGCCTGAACAAATGTGGTATATGTTAAGGTATGAAGCAACAAGTGACTTTTCCATTCATCAAAAGTTTGTTGAAAGCATGGTTAACCAGAAGACAACAAGAACCTGTGGAGCAGACAAAGATTAATTATACCTGTACCCATGCAGCAATGTTTGTGTTCCAAACAAATTATATTTGCTTGTGTTTAAACGATGCATAAATCTGATGCGTGCAGATGAACGTGTGTTCAGGATGGGTGAGCACACTTGTTTGAATGTCATATTTATCCCTGTATTTTGTCAGAAAATTAACTTCTTTGGAGTTTGTGCTTGAGCTGAGCATATGGTTGTTGATCTCTGGAGATGACAGCCTATCTGAGCAATAGCTCCTTATGGCTCCAGCTCTCCTCGGCTGGCAGATGCTTTGGGCTTTTCTACAATTAAGTGGAGATCATCACTGTTTTCTTTGAGCACTGCTGTGCCTTGTACTCTGAAGTGTTTTGTTAATCACTGTCTGCCTTCGACAGAAGCTGCCAAAGCTCTCATTAAGTTTGAATTTTGAGATGTCATGCTCGAATGATGGAATTTTATCCTTTTTCTGCATGAATGGAATTGGCTATGGAAAGGTGCCAGAAAAAAAATCATGTCACTAAAGTATACTTGCTTTATATTTGGGGGATGAAACAAAAGGCAGTTGGGGGGGGCTCCCAATAATTTGTCAGTTCTGGAACATATAGTTTGTTAGGTGATCCAGTTGTGGGGTGCTCCTCCTTACTAACAGCAATGGTTCCTTTACTGCATGTATCAACAATCAGTCATTTCCTTGTTCACAAAGTGAACTTTGAATCTTTCTTACTTACTCCAAGACCTTTCATGATATTTGATATCGATGCTCGACTGTTGACACAGAAACTAGAATGCAAGTTGCACAAGAGCAAAGTGATTTCTTTAATAACCTGTCTGTCTAACTGGGGCAGGAGAAGATATTTGATAGCAAAGGGGAAAAGAAAATAAGCTACTTTTGCCCTTCAAAACGATTATTCGAAGTTGTATAGACTGAAAACGAAATGCATCTGTTGACGATTTAATGATTTGCTGCAGGAGACTAAGTGTTATGGGAAATATGGTTTGAAAAGACATTACCCATTTCTCTTGGTGAATCTAATTGTTTCAGTTGAATGAGGCAAAGTAGGAAGTAAGCCTTGAAGAAAAAAAATACTCAGAGTAATTAGCTCTAATGCCTAATCACTGGAGTCATAAAGCATTTAGAAATTTATTAAACTGATAAATACAAGTCCTACACTTGCAAAGACTGACATCTCCTGCTTGTTCACAAACTTCAGAAGCACCATTGCTTTTGTGTCTGCTTTGTCTGTAGCTCAGTTTATTTTACTCCACAACACATGTGATGGATATTTCATTGAAATGTCTTAACGGGCATACACAAAACAAAACTCGGACCTCTTTGCAGCAGGAGGAAGGCTGGCTGGTCTGACTACAGTCAGTCACGTTAGTATCCTTACTCCTGTATGAATACAGCATACATTATTCATAAGGCCAGAAATAGATTTTGTAAAACACCCTTTGAATACAGTGCCTGCTCCTTTTAGATTATTTTCATGTATTTGCATGTTAGAAGTGCCTGAGTAAAATGTTGATTGAGATTTCTGAGGCAAAATATTAGTTAATATTTTCCCATGGCTGAATAAAGACAAGGAAACTGTTAGTTTCCACATCCTAGGAACAACTGAGAAACACACTTTAGGCACCTTGCACTATAATAATGCGAACCGTGTGATATGAAATAGGAACTAGAGGAAACAGATAAACACGTGCATGTAAATCCAGTTTTAATCTTTTATTCTGTATTTAGACAAAGAAAGTCACTCATGTTACATACCTTGACTCATGTATTGAGATCCTATTGCCTAAAAGCTTTCCCTCACCTGGATTTAAAGAGCTGTCTTTAGAAAGAAAAAAGATGTTACATTTAGAAAATACAGGACTATAAGATTTGGCCTCTATTCATAGATTTGGGACCTATTGGCTGAGAAAGCCACAAAACCCATCAAATTCATTAAATATTTGGCCTGTGTATCTCACAGTGGCATTGTAAGAATAGTATATTGAAAGATCTCTGAAAACATAATACACTCTATATAAGGAAAGGCAGCTTAACTCCTAACATTCAAGTTCAAAAGTCTACTCCTCTCTTCATAGACCCCTCTTCTTTGGACTCAAAGTTTAAGACATATCAAGTATCCAAAATGAACCAAACATATTCTTCTAATGAAAATTTCTATAATGGTGTAATAGAGCACTTAGTAATGCTAAGTCTCAGTATAGATATTACTTAAGAATTTTTGAACACTTTTAAGCCAATTCTTTCATTTATAATAGCTATATGAATATATTTCTATCATATTTAGTCTTCTTTAATATTGTCCTAAGTTTTTTCTTATGTCTTGAATAAATTCAGTTATTAAAATTTATTTTCATTAAGTGATTTTGAAATTTGTTAAAGTAGAGTCTAAAATACAAAAGGACTTCTCTGTTGGCTCAGACGGTAAAAATCTGCCTGCAATGCAGGAGGTGCAAGAGATGCAGGTTCCATCCCTGGGTCAGGAAGATCCCCTGGGGAAGGGAATGGCAACCCACTCCAGAATTCTTACCTGGAGAATTCCACGGACAGAGGAGCCTGGGAGTCTTCAGTCCATGGGGTCACAAAGAGTCAGACACAACTGAGCAACTATCACTTTCACAAAATGCAAAAGCATCTGTGACATTAGCAAGTAATTTGTGAGATAATTTTAGGAGATATAATCAACTTCAAAGTGAAAAATATCTTTTAATTAAAAAATCTACTTTAATATGTATATATGGGATAGTAAGATAAGCTGTTTGTAACTTTAAATGCATTCGTTTTTAAAAATAAACATAGTGAATTCTCATTGTAGAAAATGCAAAGAGTAACTGAATAAAAACAGAACACAAGGGGAAGAATAAATAATCCAATTATTCAGAGATAACTACTCCCAGATGTTGGTATTGGTCTCTTATGTTACTTTTTTAAAATTTTATATAATAAAGACCATCTGAATTTTTACACAATAGTGAATCCTGTGCTTTCCTTCTAATATTATATGATACTATATGAATTTAAGACTCTGAAAAGTCTTTATATATAATTTTTACATATGTATTATTATCACATAGATAGCACACACAAGTAAATATAAATATATATCTATATAGACGGTTGCAATTATGAGCATTTAGCATTTTGTCAGTGTTTTACTGTACACTAAATATTTTTTTATATTTAAAACTGTATGATTTTGGTATCTTTTTAAAGAATTTTAGATTTGAAAAATTTAGTTACTGCCTGAAAGGGCATGAGGATTGTTAAGGTTTTGATATGTATCTGTTCCATTCTGTTCAGTCACCCAGTCATGTCTGATTCTTTGTGACCCCATGGACTGCAGCACACCAGGCCTCCCTGTCCCTCACCATCTCTCACAATTTGCCCATGTTTATGTATATACATATACATATATATATATATCAATTCAGTTCAGTCACTCAGTCATGTCCAACTCTTTGTGACCCCATGAATAGCAGCACACCAGGCCTCCCTGTCCCTCACCATCTCTCACAATTTGCCCATGTTTATGTATATACGTATACATATATACATATCAGTTCAGTTCAGTCACTCAGTCATGTCCAACTCTGCGACCCCATGAATCGCAGCACACCAGGCCTCCCTGTCCATCACCATCTCTCACAATTTACCCATGTTTATGTATATACATATACTGTCCATCACCAACTCCCGGAGTTCACTCAGACTCACGTCCATCAAGTCAGTGATGCCATCCAGCCGTCTCATCCTCTGTTGTCCCCCTCTCCTCCTGCCCCCAATCCTTCCAAGCATCAGTCTTTTCCAATGAGTCAACTCTTCGTATATATACAACATATATATGTGTGTGTGTATATATATATATGTACACATATTTGAGATGTACATGTAAGGTTGCTTCCCTGGTGGCTCAGTTGGTAAAGAATCATCCTGCAATGTGGGAGACCTGGATTCGATCCCTGGGTTGGGGAGATCCCCTGGAGAAGGGCATGGCAACCCACTCCAGTGTTATTACCTGGAGAATCCCCATGGACAGACGAGCCTTGTGGGCTGCAGTCTGTGGGGTCACAGAGTCGAACACGACTGAGCGCTTAAGCACAGCATACATAAAGTCAAATTCCTTATTTGGACTTTGTTTTAAATCACGATAGAGATCCTGTTTTTTCATTAATTATAGAATTGTATCCCTTTGAATTTCTGATGAGAAGAGTGAAAACATTGTTTTTTAATTTTTTATTACACACACACATTACAAACTGGAGAAAGCAGCATTTTGCATAAAAATACCTGATACCTTTATAGAGGGAAATCTAGACAATGATGTTGAGCTCCATCCGTATCTGTTGGTGATATAACGACCCAAGTGTTAGCAGAGAAGGCAGAAGTCTTTTCCACCAAGATCACATTGAGTTTAAATGTCTCCTAACACTAGTGTTATTGTCTTCTTGGTACTTTCTTTTTCTCTCCTTCCTCCATACCTGCCCTCACATTCCCACCCCTTCACCACTCTCATATTGACTTTTCAACATCATGAAGACATTTGGAAAGAATAAAATTCAAAATTCAAAACCATCTGCTAGATCTGCAGTGACATAATGAATGTTTTGTTTTGTTTTTTTTTTTTTTTTTTTTTTTTGCTTACCTATCCCATAAGATCTTCATGAGGATTAAAGTACTGGGTTGGCCAAAAATTTTGTTCAGGTTTTTCTATAATATTTTACAGAGAAACCCAAACTTTCTGGCCAACCCAGTAGATAAGCTATGTGAAGCAATTGCCGGTTTGTCTAGCATATAACAAATGCCCAATGAAGCATGACTTTTGTCTTTTGTTATTAATAAATTGGCAGAGCAATGATATGACCCTAAAAAACCTATAAGAGTCTATAATAAATTTTCAGTACAGATTAAGAATAGAATAGTAGGGAAAGAGAAAAATTCCTAAAATTTAGAAGCCTTCTTCCTCACAGAGAACAAGAAGTTCTGTCATTAAAGACATGACTATTTAGAGACCTACATCCATTTACTTCCTGATAAAATTCTGGAGAGTTTTTTCTGGAGTATACATCACTGAAATTAAGATATTGCAGTTTATGGTAATTTTTTTCTTATTTGGAAACAAGCAAAAAATAAGTTTTAAGATTGATTGCTGCCTTGTCCCTAAGTTTTGGTCTCTTTTTTAAGAGAGCAGTTTTTATCTGAAATTCAATGTCATCAGTATGAACTAGGTGCCAAAAAATTTGAAGTGTTAAAAATAACTTTAAAAATACTTGGATTTAAAATGTAAAACTGATTTAAATCATATTCATATTTTAGTACCATGGGTATTTTTGAGTATTTCAAAACAATCCATTTAAAAAAAGACGATGTGCTTCTTACTTGAGGGAAAATCTTTCACCAGCCAGTATATCATAGGCACTATGAGATGGCCTGTGGTCTGGAAATAGTGATATTTCCTCGTTTCTAAAAAGAGAGTATAGGATGGCAAATCATGAAGAAAACACAATTCTCTATTGTGAAATCTGTAATATTTATACCTAATTCACAATATGTCCTTCTGTATTAATCATATCAAAAGATAATTAATTATCAAGAGGCATTTTTGAGCTTAATTATTAGCAAAATGTTACCAGCATCACGTGTAATGCATAGTATACACATTATACCCTAACCTGAAATGGAAATGGAAATGAAAGTAGATTGAGCTAAAGTACCAATACACCAAATAAAACTAAGTCCTAGTCATTAAAAGGTGACATAATGAAATATTTTGGTTATTCTTGCAGGTGTGTTTTAAAAATATTCTTCCCCTAACAAAATTACTTTGTACTTCACTCATACATATTATTATAAACCAGATCAGGCTGTTCTCTCTTGGTACAGCTTCCCAGAATTACGCTTTTTATAACCAGAGAAATTGGGTGTGCTCTCTAAAGATCACTACATAATTATCTCCCTTCAAAACAAGCCCCAAATTTTGAATGTTGAAGAATACAAAGCAGAACCTATCATTTATAGATCCTTAGACTAATGGGTAAGGCTGATTTTTTTTTTTTTGAACTTTGATTTAAGGACAAAATCTCTCTTTATCTCTCTTTCTCTTTCTCAAGACTGTTTTCTCTTTTAGAACAAAGTGATGCATTTATTACAACAGATGACAAACCTACATTGATATATATAATATCCATAGTTTACATTAGGGTTCTCTCTAGGTTATACCGAGTATGATTTAGACAAATAGATAATAACATGTATTCACTGTCAAAAGGTATATTTTCACTATGCTATCTCTTTTTAATATATGTGAGTTCACAGTTGCAAATATGGATTAAGATGTTTCATATTATTTTTATTTATTCAGTTTTGAAAACATGCCTCCTCTGAGCACACTGATTCTGTTCTTTCCTACGCATTGCCTTAGCTGAGCTCCTAGAATCATTGCTTCATCCTCCTTATCCTTCCTTCCTGTGTACAGCCTATTCTCAAATGAAGGTACGACTGCTATTTCAGTCGGTATTTCTTCACCAGGAATCAGACTCCCAAGACAACAATTCTTATTGCATTGCTTATATATTTATTTTTTCCTAATTGTTATTCTAATTATTTCCAAGGAGGGAAAAAAACTACATACAACATATTCTACTGTCAGGGAGTTGACACTTGAAAAAGAAAAGGAAGATATAAGCTTGTATACATAATGGCAGTACAAAAAAACTTAATGTGCTTTTATCTCTAGCTCTCTAGAAAACATAAGCTTCTCCCTAGCCATCAAAGTCTAAAACGAAATAGGTGTGTGTGTGTTATAAGGGAATATAATGGGACAGACTTAGTTGATATTCAGCTTCTGATATTCAAAAGTAGAATTACAAATTTGGTACCCAACTTTTGCAAACAAAGTAATTGCCTTGAACGAAAAATTTCCAAATTCCCTCTTTTTTTTTCCCCCTTGTTTAGCCTTTGATCCTGAAGGATTTGCATCTTGGAATGCTAGTGATAGGTAAGAAAATATCCTTATTTGCATTTAGTGTTCCCCAGGGAGTTGAAGTACCAAAGGCAGAGGATATGATACAGTAGAAATGTCTTCTTTTTTAGTCTATGTAGTGTGTTAGTCGCTCAGTTGTGTCCTACTCTTTTTTTTTTTGAGAATAGTCACTACCCACATTAGGGTCTTTTCATGAGTTGCTGAAGAACAAGAAGGACCAATAGAAACATGATATTTCCTAAAACCATGGCACAACCTAGAATGTTGTCACTTCTGCCTGGCATCTATTGGCCTAAGAAAATCACACGACTAGGCCAAAATCAATGGAGAAGAGACGTATAAGCCACAATTCTTGTCAGAAGCACAAGAATATCCATGACCCCATGGACTGTATCCCACCAGGCTCCTCTGTCTGTGGATTTCTCCAGGGAAGAATACTGGAGTGGGTTGCCATTCCCTTCTCCAGGGGATCTTTCCAACCCAAGGATTGAACCCTGGGTCTCCGGCATTACAGACAGTCTTTACCATCTGAGCCATGGGGAGGCCCTTTTTTTCAGTCTAGAGTGGTATTATTAGAAGCTGTGAAGAACAGAAGCAGAGAAAAAGAATCAGCCAGTGTATCTCTTGTCTTAGATTTAGAGAGGGCGAGGAGGGCTTAATAAGATCTTTGGAGAGGGAGGGCAGGAGCTCAGGCACAACACAGCAGTTCTTTGTGGACAGGTAATAAGAAATCAGAGCTTAGCTAGTAGGACACAGACCACACCAAGAAGCCGATGGCAGTCAGTCTAGAGAGTTTCCAGAGGAGATGTGGTCAATCGGGTTATTGTTCCTAATACATGTGACTAGCCTCTGCCGCAGATATATATGTTCATGCCCTCTAGTATTCAAATTTTTGGTGCTTCTGACAAGAATTGTGGCTTATACGTCTCTTCTCTATTGATTTTGGCCTAGTCGTGTGATTTTCTTAGGCCAATAGATGCCAGGCAGAAGTGACAACATTCTAGGTTGTGCCATGGTTTTAGGAAACATCATGTTTCTATTGGTCCTTCTTGTTCTTTGGCGACTCATGAAAAGACCCTAATGTGGGTAGTGACTATTCTCGAAATAAAAAAAATACATGAAAAAGACCTGAACAGGACCTAGAGCTTAAAGTAGAGTCATTCAAGCCATATCCAAGTGTTTATGATTAACTGAAAGAATTCTGTGACTCTAGCATGAACCTCGATGAGGCCTAAATCATGCAGGAAACTGCCACTTCTTAAAGAGACTAAGAGGTTAGGTTAGGTTGTACCATCGGGGTGTTCCCCATCCATAGCCTGCTGTGTGAGAAGTATGTCTATAACCTTGGAGTCCAGAGGAGACCATGGATAATTTATCTGAAGGCCTGACTTCCCCCTGCTTCTGTGTCTCAGACACTTTACTACAACTAGACTTCATTTTCAGAGAAGGCAATGGCAGCCCACGCCAATACTCTTGCCTGGAAAATCCCAAGGATGGAGAAGCCTGGTAGGCTGCGGTCCATGGGGTCGCTAAGACTTGGACACGACTGAGCGGATTCACTTTCACTTTTGACTTTCATGCATTGGAGAAGGAAATGGCAACCCACTCCAGCGTTCTTGCCTGGAGAATCCCAGGGACGGGGGAGCCTGGTGGGCTGCCGTCTATGGGGTCACACAAAGTCGGGCACAACTGAAGTGACTTAGCAGCAGCAGCAGCAGCAGCAGACTTCATTTTACAAAGGAAAATATGAAGTGGAGAGAAGCAGAGAATTTTCAAGGCAATGAACACTTCTCAGATAGACAATTTATATCATTACTTAGTTTAGGCTTTACAAATTTGCCTTTTTTTATTTCTTGTTTGCTTATTTATTTCTTCCTAATAACCCCAGTTTTGGAGTTACGAGGAAGACTAGAGTGATTCTAGCTAAATAAACGTTTTCTCTACATAACCAAATTATAAATTAAAGAAAGACTAATTAAGATGGTTTGTAAAGGTTTCAAGAGGACTTAAGCTATAAGTAGAAGTATGAAAGAATGGGAAGACATAGTTTGGAGAAAAATGATTGGGGTGGATCTCAATTTCATCTGAATATGGTGCTTGGATGTTTGTGGTTGTTTCTGAAGAAGAAAAATGACTCAAAGTCCAAGAGTTTAATTTTCAAATTCAAAGGAAATCAGTATTATAGCTTAAATTCCTTTATGTGTGTCGAGGCAGTTTTCACTTCTGTGTTTATCTGATTAAAGTGAAGAGCTAAGTAAGAACATGCAAATGGGTATAATTTTGCTTTAACTTAAAGTTTCAGCTGATTTTGATAACACCTTTCTAGATAAACTGTATCCATGAAGGTTTAAAAGGCAAAAGAGGAGACAAGCATTGTAACCCTATTAATTTTTCTGAGAAATCACTACCAGTGGAAACTTTTGTACTTTATAGTATCCCAGCCAAATAAGTCTCTAATAATTTAGCTGTCACTGTTCCAATTATTTTTGTTTACATTAGCTGAATCACAGAGGATACTGATATGCTTTTGAAATGCATAAAACATGCGGACTGATAAAGAAAAATAGGTATTTAAAAAATGTATCTTTGGGCATGTTTTCTTAAATAAATAACACCTAGTTATGGATTGGGTGAAATTTTAGATATAGTCCATTTGGTACTTATTATTGATATTATTGGTCCTTTGCCACATTTTATATTAAAATACCATGTACTCTTATACAAACATCTAAAATGAGCAGTGAAGTTTTCCTGTTCTATAGATTATAAATCCAAAACATAAGGGGCTAAATTCATTTTTCAAGACTGTTAATGAAGTCAATACCTGCTAACTTAAAAAAAAGTCACAATAGAGATTCATTTCTAATAAAATGATAAATATTAAAGCATATTCTCTTTTTAAAGCCTTTACCTCATTGCATGCTTTTTCATATTTCACTAAAATATTCCCATTCAGATAATAGTGACAATAGCCGTTTGAACCAGGTTAGAAATACAAGTGATTCCTCTATAGGAAGATGCCTCAGAGTTTCAAAGATTCTATTCTTTGCATAGATTTTTAGTGAAATATTTTCACTGTTGTGTGTGAAACACTTTATTGATGAAAATCCTTGACATTACATATATTCATTGATGTTATAGCCTTACTGCATATGATTCTGCAATGATTTACAAAACTATCCTTACTGATGGGAAGTGAAAGGTAATGTTGCTTATTCTTAGTTCTTTAACAAACATTTAAATCATGAGTCTTGAAAATATCAGCATATTTTCTGATCCTGATGACAACAAATGGAATTTCTTATCCAGACATCATTTTATGATTTAGAATTATATTTTACAAAGAATTATGTTATAATTTATTGCAGTAGACAGTCTTTTTGTCCTTTGCTTTTATAAAAATATTCTTAGATTTTTCCTTAAAAATAACATATGTAAGACACGCCTTCTAAAATACAAAATTACCACTCCAAAGCATTCAAATATGGCCAGTGATATAAACTTACTGAAGCTTTTTCTGAATTTAGTTTTCCTTTGAAATACAAGTATACTGAAATTCTCTGGGATTGTTTCCAGATTTATTATATCAGTATTATAAAAGTCTCAATTCCTCTGAAAAGAATTGCTCTCCAGATTCACTGGTCAGCATGGATCTATTCATTTTCATCCAACAGAGACACCATGGTAGTTTCATTTCTTGGGCTTTGGCTTCTACATGAAAAAACAGAGCACCCCTCTCTGCAAAAGCTCAGTGAAATACCCCTCTGAGGGAACCCTGCTACAGGTGCTAGATGTAAGCAGTGTTCATGTTTTGATGTTAATTGTTTTCAAAACATTATTAGATTATTTTCAAAATGTTTACCATACAGTGGCATCACTAACTTGATACCAAGTCAAAGTAAATATTGGAGAATTTTCAAAAATCATGTTAGATTTTGCCAAGTTTTTACAGAGCTAGGTAAAGTGCCTTTGGTTAACTTATAAAAGGCTAGTACAAGTTAGCTACTGTAGGATAACTTCATCATTTATGCCACTGCTAGTTAAATATTCAAAACAAGTTCATGTTGTCATATGATTTCAGCACTCTTAGGTAAAGTGAAAAAATACCATTTGGGAACTAATATGTTAAAGTGAAAGCAAAAGTGTCAGTTGCTCTATCTTGTCCCACTCTTTGTGATCCCATGACTATAGTCTTTGTCCACAGGATTCTCCAGGGAAGAATACTGGAGTGGGTTGCCATTCCCTTCGCTAGGGGATCTTCCCAACGCAGGATTCAACCTGGGTCTTCTGTATGGTAAGCAAAGTCTTCATCGTCTGAGATACAATGTTCAACAACAATAAAATATGTAATTTTTAAGTAGACCAACATATCATCTACTAAGATTAGTGTAATAAGTCAAAAATTTAAAGTGTTAGTTTTACAGTCAAGCTCTAGATTTTAACATAAATAAGTTTCCTTTGAACTCATAAATCATGCTCACTTTCAGTAATATTACTCTTTAGCTCCATTTCCATAATATAATGTTTTGCTCTTTGGAGTTTCCCAGAAGTAACTACCTTTCAACTCCTTTAGAAATAATATGCAAAGGCAAATGAATGTATGTGAAAACACATACTCACTCACTCATCGGTAGTAAAGGAAACTTGAAATTCTGTCAGATTTCACAGGTTTGTTCAGGAAAAAGAGGTATGGGAGCCACTGAGAGTGCCTTGATATCTAGATGCTATTCCTCTAACTAATCTTTGGTTTAGACGCACTAGATCATTATTTAACATATTTCCTTTACATGTTCATATGGAGCCTTTTAAGTGGCATTTTTCTGTTGTGTCTTTCACACACCTTAAGCATTTCAAAAGCTGTATTAACAGCATCTTTTCAAAGTTCCCTTTATTATACTTTCTTACAGAGGCATTTTCATTATTGCACATATCTCAATGAATTTAGAAAGTTTAACTGCCTTGAGATTCAGTGTTTGTGTGTGTGTCTGTGTGTGTGTGCGTGAGCACATGTATAAATACACAAACAGACCTTCCGATGAAACATAATACTGAGTGGGTTAGAGCTGTTTAGAAATCTCATACATAGATTACTGGTCAGATTGTAGAGATATTTGAAGCAGAAAAGACGTTAGCTCAGCATAATGAATATGTCTGCCAGCCATTTTTATAATGACTTGCTGCAGTTTTTATTGTCTGACAAACCGTATGCTGTGCTGTAATGTGAGCTTTCTTGTTCGACATAATAAAAAATGATACAGTGTATCCCTCGAAGTCTAGCTGGGTGAAAGGCAGGCAGCAGAGTGCTGCTTCTGCCAACAGTTTGGTTGTGTATTCTGTTGAAATTATTCTGCAGGTGATAAATACACAATTATCATCCTTTATAATGCATTGTTCATGATCTGTAGTGGAGATGTTATTCAGATATAGAGCATTTAAATCCATTCATACACCTAAAATTTCCTTCCACATATTAAATAAGCCACCAGGTGCATCTGAACCTTCTGAGATGAAAATATTTACCTATACTTGGAGAGCCACAGAATAACTTACTTTTGGTTTGTTAATTTATTGCTATGTTTCACGTGTCACAGGTTTTTGAAAAATTTTCTCATCAAAGAAAACAGTATTTCAAAAGATAAAAGGTTCCAGTTACTTCATGGTTAAGTACATTAATATTATATGAAAGATTTAGATTTAATGTGAGTGATCATTTTCAATTGAATGTTCCCATACATATGAAAAGAGCTATGTGTGGTTTTAATAAAAGTGTATTAATATAAGGTCTATGAAGTACACTGGGCGGGAGTCTAATACAATAGAACGGCATGGTATGTATATTCACTTTGGTGATAAATGCTTCATTCTTTCTTTAGAGGATTATTAAAAGTGTTCTCTGGAGGAATAAAATGGTGGAAGTCACACATTTAATAGCTCAGGTACAAAGAGTCAGATTGTGCCAGTTGGCAAAAGTTAGCAGGAAGCTGCCACAATAAATGGCAGCAGCTGCTCATAGTTCTAAAGAGTATGTCCCAGTCAGAACTGAAAACTGATGGCATCTACATTAATACTACCTTAATGGCCCATCTGCTGCTCCATAGGGTCCCTCGCTGCTGTATGGAGTCATAGGCATTTGACAGGCAGTCTCTGTATGCCAGACGCACATGGTGCCAAATGTTTTAGGCTGCTTCATCTCGTTCTGATCTGTCAAATTCTCCCTACTCATTTATCAGGCAAGGAGTTATGAGGGTTTTTCTTTTCTACACATCATTGCCTTTCAGCGTTGGGGCAGCTAAGAGTTTGGAAGGCAAACTATTTTCGTTATTATTATTTTTTTTTTCCCTAATTGACAATGCAAGGCGAAGTTGTCTGATACACTGTACTGTACTGGGTAGGTTAACAAAGCGCTGTGACAACCAAGCTCTGTGGAGAAATCAACTGAGAGCATTTTAAAATGCAACACTGCATAAATATTTTCCTGTGGTTGTACTGGAAGGAAATAACATATATTTCTGTAGATAATTATTAACTGGGTGAATATTATGAGAGCTTACTTTCAGGTCGTTGAGCTAGAAAAATGCTAATATACACTGGAATACTGTTAAAAATACCTTGATAGGAAATGCAGAGTTCACATTTAAGAACATCTCTTAAACTTCTGTTTCCAGAGTGGAATAGGTTTTACACAGTAAGAGTCCAACATAGAAACCAGTGTGTGTTTTGTAGCAGTTGGTTAAATTGTGCAGAAGTGATATTGGTCACTATTAAGGATAAACTAGTATTTATTTTGAAGGTACTGAAGGATCAGGCAGTGCAATTCAAATATCAGTCAGGGACTAAAGGAAAATATATAATAAGATTTATAATGCTTTTTATGTTAAAAACTGGTAAACTTCATTTTTGGAAAAAAAAAAATTCTAGACAGTGGGATCAGACCTTGCTTGGGTTAGATGACTGACTTTCTCATTTAGGAGACCAGTTATAAAATGACTGCTAAATCCTTACACTTAAGAAGGTCTACCCCCTTTCTGATGATGGCAGCTGTTTCCACTGGGATTGCCATAGCTTGCCTGATATTTTACATGTTTTCAAAACAGCATTGTTCTATATTCACTGGAGGTTTTCAGTCAGTGTGATGGACTATGTGGCCCGTATGTTTTGGCGTGGCGATCCTTTTTCTTACTTATTTTACCTTCTTACTTTTTGTTGTCAGTTTCTAGAGTTACTGGGCTTTTTTGGTGTTAATTATTTTAAGAATTTATGATAAATCAAAAAATTGTGCACAAAAAGAAGTCTGTTAAATGGGTGTAAATAAGCCAGATGTTCCAGATGTTATAATGTCCAAACAAGAAAGTATAGGTGGAACACAGTTGTTTTATTCCAAGTTCCAGTAGATTTCTCAGTCACAATCATTTACAACACTAATGTTACCAGTAATTTAATAGCAAGTGTTAAGAGATGTTGCTATGTTCTCTTAGAAGCCTAATTAACCTTTCTTGAAGAATAGATCATGGGTATGTGATAGAAGTTAGTGCAAGTGTGGGTGTATGTTTATACATGTTTATATGCACACATGTTGTGAAGGAATGGAGACTGTTTTTAGTGGATTCACATATTTAATTATTATTGTTAACATTTTCTTAATTTCTGTGAGTATGTACTCTTTCAATAGACTTTTTAAAAGACAATAGTCAATAGGTAAGTTTAAATATACTGCTATACTTAAGGAGAAGGAAACAGCAACCTTCTCCAATATTCTTACCTGGAGAATTGAATGGACAGAGGAGACTGATGGGCTACAGTTCATGGGGTCACAAAGAGTCGGACACAACTGAGCAACTAACACTTTCACTTTCAAGGTTTATTTAAGGTTCCACTCGTGGCTCAGTGATAAAAAATCCACCTACTAATGCCAGAAAAGTTATGACCAACCTAGACAGCATATTCAAAAGCAGAGACATTACTTTGCCAACAAAGGTCCGTCTAGTCAAGGCTCTGGTTTTTCCTGTGGTCATGTATGGATGTGAGAGTTGGACTGTGAAGAAGGCTGAGTGCCGAAGAATTGATGTGTTTGAAGTGTGGTGTTGGAGAAGACTCTTGAGAGTCCCTTGGACTGCAAGGAGATCCAACCAGTCCATTCTGAAGGAGATCAGCCCTGGGATTTCTTTGGAAGGAATGATGCTAAAGCTTGAAACTCCAGTACTTCACTCATGCGAAGAGTTGACTCATTGGAAAAGACTTTGATGCTGGGAGGGATTGGGGGCAGGAGGAGAAGGGGATGACAGAGGATGAGATGGCTGGATGGCATCACGGACTCGATGGACGTGAGTCTGAGTGAACTCCTGGAGTTGGTGATGGACAGGGAGGCCTGGCGTGCTGCAATTCATGGGGTTGCAAAGAGTCAGACACAACTGAGCGACTGAACTGGACTGAACTGAATGCCAGAGACTCAGGTTCAGTCCCTGAGTTTGGAAGATCCCCTAGTGGAGGAAATGACAACCGGCTCTAGTATTCTTGCCTGGGAGATCCATGGACAGAGAAGCCTGGCAGGCTACAATCCATGGGTTTGCAAAAGAATCAGATACAACTTAGCGACTAAACAACAACAACAACAACAACAAAGGCTTATTATTTCTATTTTTAAATAGATCCAATACTATTGTGACTGTTTCCCAATCTGCCAGTAGAATTGAAAACTCAAATATTGAAACTGGTTTGTAACTTGTGCTGTTTTGATATTATGAGGGCATACTGGTGGTGGTTTAGTTGCTTAGTCATGTGCAACTCTTGCAACCCCATGGACTGTACCACCAGGCTCCTCTGTTCATGAGATTGTCCAGGCAAGAACACTGGAGTGGGTTGCCATTTCCTTCTACTGGGGATCTTCCCAACCCAGGAATTGAACCTGGGTCTCCTGCATTGCAGGCAGATCTTTACCAACTGAGCTACAAGGGAAGCCATTGTGATAGTATATCTCAGGCGTATTGTCTGGGCAGATACATAGCTCCAAGTTTTTTTGATAAAAAGGATCAGAAACAGCCCTGTTTTCTTCTTACACACTCAGGCATCACTGATTTTTTTTTTACATTTGGGAAGCTTCTAGGATTAAAAAAAAATGTAAAATTTGGTATTTAGAATATGCTAGAGATGGTGTTAGAAGCAAAATGCACTGCATTTGAACTTTGCAGCAATGCCATGAGAAAAATAATCCTCCTGTTCTCATAAACAGAAACTTAGGCTTCGGGATAGTGATGTGCCCTGGGTTACAGATGAGATTGAATTGAATTGGAACCAAGCCTGTGAGAAGGCCACACCAGGCCACTGCTTACAATTATATTTCAAAAACAGTAAAACGTCCGACACACTTGGGATCTCTCAGCAAAAGCGGGACTGAAAGCAGAAGTGTAGTCCCTGAGAAAGGGCTCACTGTAAAAGGAGTCTGAGAGACAAAGCATGCCCAGGGTCAAGGCCTAGCTTAGAGCGGAGCGTGAACTCTTGCACAGCATGTTGGAATCAGCAGAGCTCATGACTCAGCCATCTGTTTGACATTTGAAGGCCCTTGGGGATAGACCTTGTCATGGATTAGAAGGGCTACAAAGCTTTGGTCTCTAGGCTATTGTACTGGGGGACAGCCCTTGATGAAATGTAGTACAAAGAGACAGAGTGCTCCTTCTCACTCGGAGGTAGGTGGCACCGATGATGAATGTCTAGTGCAAAGAACGTCCAGTTGGCTTCAGCAATTGTTCGTGAACCACCACTGAGGTATCTGGCCCAGAGAAATACTCCTCAGTTCTAGCTTCTCTCACTGGAGACAGCAGTGTCCAACGAACAGCTTGATTTGTGGAGGCAGGTTAGCAGGCAAAGAACTAGAAAAATTGGAGAGGAAAAACTCGGAAAAGAGAAGGCCACCTGTGAGTCAAATAAAAGAGGACCCAAAAGATATGAACATTTGGAGTATTAACATCTATTGCCTCTGTTGATTCATGAAAGCATATGAAGCCGAAGGCTGTAGGATTCATACTTTTGGCTCCTCATTGTCAGAATTCATTCTCCCACAGATACTTGAGTGCAACTTCAGTAGGGCAGAGGTATAGACGGTGGATAGCTTATTTCCACATGGCAATGGCTAGCAGGTAGGAAGGCATCCAAAGGAGTGGGTCATTTTTCATACTGTTGTTATTTGGAGTGGATTTTTTCCCCCAGAATTTTATCTTTGAGTACATGTATTGTTTTCCTGGAAAAATAATTTAAAATAGCAAAAAAGAGAAAAAACAGTAAAAAAAAAAAAAGGCAAGGAATCTAAGGACAGAAAAGAAAGAAAAATCATTCTCTTAGTTGTTTATAGCTCTAATATGACGATTTACTACAGAGGTCTTAATGTGCCATTTCCCAATTAGACATTCTTCTGCCTTTCTTTTTTTTTCAGTACTAGAAAAGCTATGTACACGTAAGATCATTTTTACAGATCTTTTCCAATATTTCTTTCTTTGTGGTGTCCACAAGCTCATATCACGTGTATGATACAGCATAGTCTCACAGAGAATAATAAAGAAGGTGAGAGCAAGATAACGGCTCACTGTTTCCACTGGATAAGTTGACAAGATCCCATTCTGACAGGTTCTGCTGAGTTTAAGAGTTTTCTGGGGAGAGCTGAATTTTTCTTAAAGCACAATCCTGAAAATAAAAGAATAAATGTGTAAGAGAAGCAACAGCATTGACCTTAACAAGAAAATTACCTTGAAAGAAAATGCCTCCAGATATATTTTTAAAGGAAACTGATGTTGGGAGTAGAATCATAATGGAGGCTTAGTTGTTCTTGGGTGTTCTTCTAGTACTTCTAATGGGATCCTGCCTGCCGTTTGCTCCTGGAAATCGTTTCCTCGTTCAAGCTGAGCTCATCTAGAGCTCATCTGGCAGAATATGTCTTGTAAACATGGCTAAATTTTGCAAGTCTCTGTTGGTTTTTTTGTTTGTTTGTTTGTTTGTTTAGGGTCACGTGTATGTGAGCATGCGTGTGCACACATGCATGTCTTACTTTTTTAATATATATTTTATTATTTATTCACTTGGTTATGCCAGGTCTCAAGTGAAGCACGTGGTATCTAGCTCTATGACCAGGGATGCAACCAGGGCCCCCTACATTGGGAGCTTGGAGACTTAGCCACTGGACCACTATGGAAGTCCCAGTATTTCTTTATGTTAATGATAATAGGTTATATTAGGTTGGCCAAAAAGTTCTTTTGGATATTTCAATAACTTCTTATTGAAAAACCTGAATGAACTTTCTGTCCAATCCAAGTTTTACTCAGATAAACTTTGTCTTATTGTGCAACGAATCAATATATTATCTCTTTTAAGTAGTCTATCCCTGATAGCTCAGTTGGTAAACAATCCGCCTGCAATGAGGGAGACCTGGGTTTGATCCCTGGGTTGGGAAGATCCTCTGGAGAAGGGAAAGGCTACCCACTCCAGTATTTTGGCCTAGAGAATTCCGTGGACAGTCCACAGGGTCACAAAGAGTTGGACACAACTGAGCGACTTTCACTTTCACTTTTCACTGCTATAATAGTTAAAACCAATTGAAATTTTATAACTATTAATCAGTCAATATGTAATTGACACAGGAATTTTGGGGGTGAGGTAGACTCTTCATAGCAAGTTGATCTTAGACTGTCTAACAGATGTTAAGAGAACCCTGATTTGTCTTTGTAGTGTCTCTGTCTTTCAAAGGATCCTGGTATCTCCTCAACTGCAGTAGGCAAATCTTGGTTTGTCTACACTATTAAAAGTGACCTCACTCTTCTTACCAAGTGATTGATTGAGAGATAGAAGCTTGTCATAGTTCTGTGAAGATTTTAATATAGCAAGAAAGGTTTAGCAGAAAGTTGGAAATAACTTGTGTCTTTTATGTCATTGAGCTAGTAAAAGAACAAAGTTGAAAGAAAACACAAGAATTTTTGCTATATGAGATAATAAAACACTTACTATTTAAGGAATCTTGAATTGAGTGCTTAGTTGCTGCCAGTCAAATCAAATTATTCCAGCCCATGTATTCCTTTTATGAAAGAGTTTACAGCAGAATGTATTGTAGTGAGTTGGTTTGACTATCCTAGTCTAGTCGGAGAAAGACTTATGTAAAGGGTGAAAGTGAGGAAGGCAGGTTGGGATTGGACTACAGTGGCCTTAAATTCCAATTTTAGGCTTTCTACCTGTAGTACATAGATAATGGGAAAATAGTGTGTTGGTGACATTGATCTTGCTCTTGAGGTGGTACATATAATCTATTAGAGGAAAAATACTTAAAATAGAGAAATAAATCAGGAGTCCAACTATGAAGCAGTGAGGGCTCCAATAGTGGTTATAGTGAAAATGAAGAGTTCAGATGAGAGAAGCTTGAGAAACAATTGATGGATTTAGTGACGATTAAATACAGGGGAAGAAAACTTGGATGGGACACTGGATGCTCTGAGCTCTCAAGTCTGAGTAAATAAAAGAATGGAACCATTAATTGAAAACAGGTCAATCAGGAAATGAAGCTATTTGAGAGAGAGAGAGAAATCAGGTTTTGTTTAAGATAATAGTGAAATGTTCAACAGAAAATATTTACCATGCTGTTGGAAATTTAAAATCATTCTTTAATTTGAGAGCTTCAGAGTGATTTGAACTGTATTTTTGGATACAAAAAACAACTTTTTAATGCATCAACCACACCTTTTCTTCTTCATGTAGTGTGGATCTCAGTAGAGGAGCTCTCATTTGGTTAGCAGTAATAGACATTTGAAACTCCTACATCTTAAATTTTAGCTCCCATTTATTATATGGTAGCTAATTTGTTCTCAAGTACGTGATAATAGAGATTGAACTCTTAAAATAGAGGCTGATTATTATGTCATTAGAATGTGACTTTTAAAAAAACTCCTGGAGACTGTAGAAATGAAGAAAAATACATTGGCGACAAAGGTATTGGAAGATATGATTGTATATAAAATCACTTGACCCAGCCATGTGAGGGAAAAAAAAACACACCCATTTTTATTAACTCTGGTAAGTCAAACAACTGTTTTTGACATGAAAAAAAAAGTTTGTTGTTGCTTTTATTATTCTACTTGGAAATATCAGTTGTACTAAGGAAGGATAGAAGCAAGCACAAACAAACAAAAAAACACCCGGTAACATGTTTTTCTGCAAGGAGAAGCCATAGTACATGAAGCTGCTCTAGGGCCTGGAAAAATGAGATGATAAAATTTCTGGTTGGGGCACTCTTTTTTTTTTTTTTTTTTTATGGACCTAACGAAAGCACCAAGAGCAGCATCAATATAGATGTATGATAACACAGGAAGGATCTTCAGAGATTGGACAGTCTGTGACTTGGTTCAGTTGCTAGCACATTATATAAACTCAACATATGTTGGCCAATTCAGTGCAGTGGCTGCGTGGTTTAAAGAGGGTTGGGGAGAACTCAACACGTGACTGCCAGAACTGGGTTTGTAATTGTGTAGCTGAGGAAGCTAAGCGAGGTCTCTCGCTATCATGCCAAGTTCCCCTATCTGCTCAATGGGAATAGCACATTCTCCATATTACAGAATTGTAGGCAGTGTTTTTAAATGTTTTGTATGTTTTGAAAAACAAAATTTTATAAATACACAGGAAGTTATGGTCATTTTATTTGAGTAATTTTTGACTATTTTCAGCATAAAAGCGAATGCAGCTAATTGAAAAACTAGGAAAAGAGAGGCACTAGGAAACAAGAAGTCTGCCATTTAAGAAATAATGCAAGCAAAAACAGGAAATTATTTTAGATTGTAGTTTTACACATTTGCTGTATGCATCATTTTATTTTACTCCTTCAGGGGTTCAGATGATAAAAATATTATTCCTTCTTTGCTGTTCTTCGATTTCTATTACTTCCTTTCTAAGCTTTTTGACTTCTTTCTTTTTTTTTTTATTTGTATTTTCTGCATTGCTTTCCTGCCTATTTTCAGTGCCCTATTCAATTTCTCTTTGATTATATTCTTCTTTGGGCGCCTTGTGATTTATTCTTTATTTCTGAGTTAATGTTGCTTTTAGTATTTCTGTTTCTTTCCTGAGTTCAGTCAACTTCTTTTTATTATTTCCCTCTATTTAGATTTGCTTCTGTTTATTATATTTGAATTTCTGGTTCAAATTGTTTTTTGTTACCCTATCCTTGCAGGCTGGATTGGACATATTTAATCATACTTTAAAAGTTGATTTTTTTTTTCATTTTGTCCTGCTTCCTGTTTTCAGAAAGGAGGATTTTATTCAATTGGCCTATGTGACATTTTCTTTCCTGATATTTTACAATAGCTTAATATGGACTTATTGAGCATCCTCTTGTTCACTTTTAAGGTATTTGGGTGTTTTAAGATTCCTAGCTCAATGCCATTCTAATTTATTAGTAGAGCACAGTCCAGGTACTTTGTCTTTTTGTTTGTTTGTTTTATATTGGTGTGGTGAAACAGAGGTCGTAAATCCTCTGATTTATGGTTCCCTTTTGTTATGACATAACCTAGATTTCCCCCATGTACACATATACATCTAGGACTTTGAGGCAAGCCAAGGAAAACGAGAAAAACTTTCCTAAATGTCTGGTCTCCTTCCCCTTTGGTTTTGCAATACTTCAATTGGCTGCCTACACTTTTATGAGGGTATTAGGCAAAAATTATTGTACTCTAGACTTTTCCCCTTCTCCACCCAGTGAGTGATTTTCTCATTTTTCTTTATTCTGTTGTCTACCCCCAAAGATACACATTTTGAAAAGTACCCCTTTTAGATTGAACTTGTTCTCTTAAATCGTATATACTTTGAAATTCCTTCCTTATAGCCCATGCTCAGATCTGCCTAGACACTTAAGTAATCTTAGGTGTCAGGTGAGCTTAATGTTCCTGATACTTATTTTGATCCCTCTCAGGCCCCTTCATTAGTTCCCTCTTTTTTCCTCCTTGGGTTTTTTCCTGGATCTGCCTTTGCTTGTCTAAAAGCTCTGCAACAGGGCAGGGGTCGAGTGGGAGAAGGAGAGATAGAGTGAAAGGATGTGTTCTTACATTTAGATCTTTAATCCATTTTGAGTTTATTTTTGTGTATGGTGTTAGACAGTCTTCTAGTTAAGATCAGAAACTATAAAACTCCTAGAGGAAAACATAGGCAAAACACTCTCTGACAGAAATCACAGCAGGATCCTCTGTGACCCACCTCCCAGAGTAATGGAAATAAAAGCAAAAATAAACAAATGAGACCTCGTTAAGCTTAAAAGCTTTTGCACAACGAAGAAAACTCTAAGCAAGGTGAAAAAACAGCCTTCAGAATGGTATAAAATAATAGCAAATGAAGCAACTGACAAAGAATTAATCTCAAAGATATACAAGCAGCTCATGCAGCTCAATACCAGAAAACTAAACGACCCAATCAAAAAAAAAAAAAGAATGGACCAAAGAACTAAACAGACATTTCTCCAAAGAAGACATACAGATGGCTAACAAACACACGAAAAGATGCTCAACATCTCTCATTATCAGAGAAATGCAAATCAAAACCAAAATGAGGTACCATCACATGCTGGTCAGAATGGCTGCTATTCAAAAATCTGTAAACAATAAATGCTGGAGGGGGTGCAGAGAAAAGAGAACCCTCTTACACTGTTGGTGGGAATGCAAGCTAGTACAGCCACTATGGAGAACAATGTGAAGATTCCTTAAAAAACTGGAAATAGAACTGCTATATGACCCAGCAATCCCACTGCTGGGCATACACACTGAGGAAACCAGAATCGAAAGAGACACTTGTACCCCAATGTCCATTCCAGCACTGTTTATAATAGCCAGGACATGGAAGCAACCTAGATGTCCACTGGCAGATGAAAGGATAAGAAAGCTGTGGTACATATACACAATGGAGTATTACTCAGCTTTAAAAAGAATGCATTTGAATCAGTTCTAATGAGGTGGATGAAACTGGAGCCTATTAATCAGGGTGAAGTAAGTTAGAAAGAAAAACACCAATACAGTATATTAACACATATATATATGAAATTTAGAAAAATGGTAACAAGGACCCAAAGAGACATAGAGATAGAGAACAGACTTTTGAACTCTGTGGGAGAAGGCAAGGGTGGGATGATTTGAGAGGACAGCATTGAAACATGTATATTACCATATGTGAAATAGATAGCTAGGCCAGGTTTGATGCATGCGACAGGGCGCTCAGGGCTGGTGCACTGGGATGGCCCTGAGGGATGTGATGGGGAGGGAGGTGGGAAGGAAGGTTCAGGATGGGGGACACGTGTACACCTGTGGCTGATTCGTGTCGATGTATGGCGAAAGTCACTACAATATTGTAATTAGCCTCCAATTAAATAAATTAATTTTAGAAAGGATGTAGTGATTTTTTTTTCACTTATAGTTATTTTGGTGTTTTAGTATTGTCTATCTGCAGCAGCATCTGCAACTGATGTTGATGACATAGTTTTGTGTAGAGTTTGGTTTTATCTTCTTAATTGTTTGGGGCAATATTGGGGGATAGGAAGCTATGCAGCTGCCACTGCGCTTAGCCTTGCAGAAGCACTGGAATTTCATGCATAACTGTTATGAACGTCTGAGTACAAGTCTTTCTGTGCAGTATTTTTCATTTCTCTTAGATAAGTATCTAGGCATGCAGTTGTTGGATCATAGGATATAGAGGCATCATCAGAGGATGGGGTGGTTGGATGGCATGACTGATTCAGTGGACATGAACATGGGTGAACTCCAAGAGATGATGAGGGACAGGCTTGGTGTGCTCCAGTCCATGGGGCTGCAAAGAGTCAGACATGATTTGGTGGCTGAACAACAATAGGATATAGATGGATTTAACTTTTTTTAAAGAAATTGTCTGAGAGCTCTCTAAAGTGTTTGAATCAGTTGGCTCTCTCACTTGCAACAGAGAAAACTATATATTCTTCCAATACAGACATTACAGAAGATTGAAAATATGCCATGTTTTGCTGCTGAGAAGTCAGCTGTCAGGTTTATTTGGGTTTTTATTTTATCTCTGGTTACATTTAATATCTTATTTTTGTCTTTGATGCTCTACAATTGTGCCATGATTCCAGATATGATTTTTGTTTATAATGCTTGAATTTCATTTGAGTTTCTTGGTTTCAGATTTAGGGCTTTTTCATAAGCCTGAAAAATTCTTTGCCATCATCTCTGATAATTGCCTTATCTCTATCATATTCTTCTGAAATTCAAATTTCTAGTACATTAGAGCATTTTAAACTGTCTTTTGTTTGAATGTTTCTTTTGCATAAGTTCTTTGGTTCTGTGTTCCAATTCAGTAATTCTCTCTTCATCAGTGAACATTATGCTCTTCAATATGTCAAATTTGTTTTATATTTTAATTATATAGTTTAAGAGTTATGTTTTGCTATTTTTCAGTATGATCAGGTATCTAGACTTTTTTCCTTGCTTGACTTTTTGAGCTTCTCTTTTATTTCTTTTTTCATATTAGTCATACTTATTTTGCATTTGATTCCTGATAACTGCAATATGTTAAGTCTTTAAGGATATGACTCTGCCCTCTGTCTTTTCTTTTAGATATCATCCATGATTCCTTTTCCCCCTGTGTGTTTTGTGTTTTTTTCTCTTTTAGTGTTGACTTCTTATTTACCAGAGAAGTTTCCGTATGGAAATTTATTCCTTGTTGGGGTAAAATTATACTCTTCCAAGAGGAGTCATGCTTGATTCTGTTGATTCCCTCAAGCACACCAGAAACACTTTAAATTTTCCTCATGAGGCTTTTCAGACAACAGTTATTATATGTTATAGGACTCACATGATTGCGACAAATTCATAGGAGAAAAATTTTGTCTATTCCCTTCCACTTCCCAGGGGGCACAGTGGTACAGAATCCTCCTGCCAGTGCAAGAGATGTGAGAGACCTGTGTTCATCCCTGGGTTGGGAAGATCCTGAGGGATAGGGAGTAGCAACCCACTCCAGTATTCTTGCCTGGAAAATTCCTTTGACAGAGGAGCCTGGCGGGCTACAGTCCAGGAGGTTGCAACGTCAGACATAGATCCATCCTGTTACTTAGTGCCAGCTTTCAGACAGTCGGCTTCTCTTGTTCTTTTCTTCATTGTGGCACCTCCTTTTTTGCGTCATCATTACACTGGTAGTGTGTCCTTTGAGGTCTTACCTTGGTACGGAGACTTTCTCATTACATTCTCTACCTTATCAGGTTCAAGGCTTTATATCCTGTTCCCTCTACCTTGCAATCACTGATGGAAAATCAAGGAAATCTGGACTTTGCAAAACACTTCATGAAAAGATTTAAATTCTTAGGGTCCTCTTTTCTCTAACTTTTAGCTACTGTGAATTATTTCACTTCATTTTAATTTTTCCTTTTCTTATTATTCATTTCAGTGGATTTTACCTGGTTGATTCTCCAGGTCCTCATCTGTCGTTCTATTAGATCTGAAAATCTGCATGCAATTGTAAGAGAGTATTGAAATACTGGAAGTCTAGATAATTGGATAAAATTAGATACTTTTTTGATGTTTCCTAGAGCTTTGAAAAAATATTAAATAGTTAAGTTTCAGAAATTAGGACACATTTCTTGTAGCAAAATATTTATATCAACAATTTACGCTCATTTGAAAGTATATTATAATGAATGTAAAACACCAGTCTTCCCTGATACTCTTTTATCTGTTTCTATGAAAAAAATTTCAGGTACACAAAGAAATCAATGCCAATGTAATATGTTAACCAAATGATGTCAAAGTTATGCAGTGCCAGTATTTTTCAGTCAGACTATTAATAACTGTAGAGAGGAGACACAGCAGAAAGAGAGTTTTCTAGGTAAACTATTAAAGTAACACTTTTAAAAATTGAAAGCTGTTTAAGGAGTTAATTTGTTTAGCAACTGAAAAAAACAAAGGCAAGAATATTTTTAAAAATGAAAATGAGTTGATTTCAGAAACTAGTAAAGCTGATAAATCTTACTCAAATAAAGCAATCGGCAAGGTAAAAAAAAAATTAACTTTGTTAAACCAGAACCATTTTGAATATGAAATTTAACTTTATTTCTAAGAGGATTAAATTTTAATTATAGTTTTTTTTTAATTTTTAGTGAATCTAGTGCCAAAGTTTAAATAAAGTCAATTGGTATATACCTTTTATAAAATATGACAAAAATTTGGGCATATATTGAAAGCTGTATGGCATTAATTTAAGACTTTGAACAGATAATGTTGTCGTCACTAGTCCATTGGCAATAGAACATACATAATATAAGCCTTCTGAATGTTGAAAGTACCTATTAAATGTTTATTTTCTTGTAAATTAAAAAGCAATCTAAAAGCAGTTTAACTTTTAAAACGTGCTCAGAGATTGTCAAAATGAGTGAAGTAAGAGAAGGAAAAATCTGATATCACTTACATGTGTAGACTTTTAAAGATAAGATACAAATGAACTTATGTAAAAAACAGAACTAAAGTTACAGGTATAGAATATAAACTTATGGTTACCAGGGCGTAAAATGGAGGACAGATAAATTGGAAAATTAGAATTGACACTTATAAGCTACTATATATAAAATAGATAACTAATAAGGATCTACTGTATAGCACAGGGAAGTCTACTCAATACTCTGTAATGGCCTAGCAGAGACATTACTTTGCCGACTAAGGTCCATCTAGTCAAGGCTATGGTTTTTCCTGTGGTCATGTATGGATGTGAGAGTTGGACTGTGAAGAAGGCTGAGCACCGAAGAATTGATGCTTTTGAACTGTGGTGTTGGAGAAGACTCTTGAGAGTCCCTTGGACTGCAAGGAGATCCAACCAGTCCATTCTGAAGGAGATCAGCCCTGGGATTTCTTTGGAAGGAATGATGCTAAAGCTGAATCTCCAGTACTTTGGCCACCTCATGCGAAGAGTTGACTCATTGGAAAAGACTTTGATGCTGGGAGGGATTGGGGGCAGGAGGAGAAGGGGATGACAGAGGATGAGATGGCTGGATGGCATCACTGACTCGATGGACGTGAGTCTGAGTGAACTCTGGGAGTTGGTGATGGACAGGGAGGCCTGGCGTGCTGTGATTCATGGGGTCGCAAAGAGTCGGACACGACTGAGCGACTGAACTGAACTGAACTGAATCTAGAAAAGAGTCGATGTACATATATATATAAAACTGATTCACTTTGCTGTATACCTGAAACTAACACAACATTGTAAACTGACTATACTCAAATAACAATTTTAAAAATAAATAAAAGTGCTCCATTTTAATATTCTGGCACTAAGTGGTAAGAGCCAGTAATTGGAGTCTTTTTCATATATAATTTTGTGTGTTTTGTTTATTGAACTGTTTCCTCCTATTGAGAGCCATTAATTGGTTATTTAATTTTGGTCTAGCTTAAGCTTTGCAACTTTTAGGTGCTCAACAATATTTCTGAATCAATAGTGTAGGGAATTCATTTCTGAATGTTTGTAATATACATATTGGCCAAGTTTTCCCATATACGCATGCCTCCGTACTTCATATGTAGTGGTGGTAATTTAGTGGTTTAGTCACTTGCGACCCCATGGACTATAGCCCACTAGGCTCCTCTGTCCATGGGATTTTCCAGGCAAGAATACTGGAGTGGATTGTCATTTCTTTCTCCAGGGGATCTTCCCAACCCAGGAATAGAACCCAGGTCTCTTGCATAGCAGGCAGATTCTTTACTGACTGAGCTATGAGGGAAGCTCCTGGTTTATATATGTGTGTATCTTTAATTATAGAAGTCTTTATGGAAGTAGTGTATTTTCTAGTGTGAGAAATGAAGCCTTGAAAGATTAGGAAAAATAATTTTTCCAGATCACTATATGAGCATGGGCCAAATGTGACTACAGCTGAGATTTCCTATATCGGTTACATGTGGATTTCTTTGAGACGTAAGAGAATAAAATCACTTTGTAAGGAAAAATAATCACAGACTTCACACTTGCAGTCTCCTACCTATTCATGTTTAGAAATACTTCGGAGCTTTGGCCAACATCCAGAATACAATATGGACATTTAGAGGTTATCTATTTCAAACTCCTGCTTATTAAAAGAAAACCTAGTTCTTTGGGGGTTTTATTTAGGTTATCTTTCCTTATCTAACTCTATTCAGAGTTGAAAGCACTGCAGTCCAATTTCGCTTTTCTGCCTTTGTGGGCTTGTTCTGGTTTTCTCTTTTGTTTGAACATGTCTATATATTATCCTACATTTATGTAGTTTTATATTTGACAGCATTTCTATGTCTATTATCTCATTTTATCTTTACAACAACCATCTGTGCTGCATAGGGAGTTATTATTATTACTATTTTCCAGCTGGAGAAAATGATACGAAGGAAGCTTAAGTGTTTTTTTCCATATCACATAATTATTAGTGGAGCCACAGGATGAAAACCTATGGGTTTTAAATCTTGGCCTAAATAAGATCTTTCTCTTTAGATCATACGACAGGCTTTACGTATCCAAGTGAAATATGTTAGTTGCTCAGCTGTGTCCAAGTCTCTGCCACCCCAGGGACTGTAGCCCACCAGGCTCCTCTGTCCTTGGGATTCTCCAGGAAAGCACCTTGGAGAGGGTTGCCATTTCCTTCTCCATTTTATATCTATAGTGAAATTAATTTATTCTATATGTGAGAAATATAAACTACATTTTATCAAATTTTGATTAATGACTAAATATTTTTAGCTGACAGTAATCATTTGATTAACATGTTTTTACTCTCAATAGGCAGTCTTCTAGGCAGTATTTTTATCCTGATGATAAAAAAATCAATTTTTTAAAGAAAATTAGTGCATCTTCACTTGGCTAAAAGGAAATAGTATGTGAAAATTTAGAGTTAAGAAGAAAGAATTTGGACCTCCTCCAGTTTATACTGTATTCTGTTTTACATTCATGTGGAAATATATATGGAAGTTGAGAAGTCCAAGTATCATTTTGACATATACCCCAAATTATATTCCATGGTCATAAAACTGTATGTATACAAAGTGATTTGGTAACAATGGAATAAAATAAATCAATGCATTATTTTTCATCAGGAGGAATAAAATATTCACATAAGTAAAATCTTAGACTACTGACTGTTAACAATATAAAGGAAAATATTCCTGAAATTTAATATACAATTACATTTTTCTCAGTATTTAACTTTATATGTTTGTGGTGATTCAGTCTTGTCTTAATGCTCAGTGTTTCAGTACACTATAGTGAAGAGCTCTACGGCACTGTGTGTTTGGTGGTGGTCCTGGCTTTAAACTTTCTCTTCTTTTAAACATGTTATCCTGTGAGCTTCTAAAACAACCTTGTTGAATGTTTGTTTGTTTTAATTTATTTGCTGCATACTGTAATTTAGAAAGAAACCATCTTTGAAAGGTAGACATGTATGTAGCTTTAGTTTAAAACTAGCTTACTTTTTGTTAGAGACAAAATTATACAATACAAAAACTGAATATAAATATATGGCTAATGCTTCATATCACTAAACACAAAAATGCCTATGAAAACAATAAAATCCCAATTTTCTCTCAGGAAATTGGTAAATTTTTATATTACTACTCAAAAATTTAAATGTGAATAAAATGGTCATTTTGAATACTGTTGCAATTTAGCAGTATGTATTTATGTATTAGAATCCACATAGAAACCTTTATCAGGTCAGGAAGCAACAGTTAGAACTGGACATGGAACAACAGACTGGTTCCAAATAGGAAAAGGAGTACGTCAAGGCTATATATTGTCACCCTGCTTATTTAACTTATGTGCAGAGTACATCATGAGAAATGCTGGGCTGGAAGAAGCACAAGCTGGAATCAAGATTGCCGGAAGAAATATCAATAACCTCATATACGCAGATGACACCACCATTATGGCAGAAAGTGAAGAGGAACTAAAAAGCTTTTTGATGAAAGTGAAAGGTGAGAGTGAAAAAGTTGGCTTAAAGCTCAACATTCAGAAAATGAAGATCATGGCATCCGGTCCCATCACTTCATGGGAAATAGATGTAGAAACAGTGGAAGCAGTGTCAGACTTTATTTTTGGGGGTTCCAAAATCACTGCAGATGGTGACTGCAGCCATGAAATTAAAAGACGCTTACTCCTTGGAAGAAAAGTTATGACCGACCTAGATAGCATATTGAAAAACGGAGACATTACTTTGCCAACAATGGTCTGTCTAAGTCAAGGCTATGGTTTTTCCAGTAGTCATGTATGGATGTGAGAGTTGGACTGTGAAGAAAGCTGAGAGCTGAAGAATTGATGCTTTTGAACTGTGGTGTTGGAGAAGACTCTTGAGAGTCCCTTGGACTGCAAGGAGATCCAACCAGTCCATTCTGAAGGAGAGCAGCCCTGAGATTTCTTTGGGAGGAATGATGCTAAAGCTGAAACTCCAGTACTTTGGCCACCTCATGAGAAGAGTTGACTCATTGGAGAAGACTGTGATGCTGGGAGGGATTTGGGGCAGGAGGAGAAGGGGACGACAGAGGATGAGATGGCTGGATGGCATCACTGACTTGATGGACGTGAGTCTGAGTGAACTCTGGGAGTTGGTGATGGTAGAATCCATGGGCATTCTCCAGGCAAGAATACTGGAGTGGGTTGCCATGCCCTCCTCTAGGGGATCTTCCCAACTCAGGATTGACCCCACTTCCCTGGTGGCTCAGACAGTAAAGCATCTGTCTACAATGTGGGAGACCATCTACAATTGGGTTCCATCCCTGGGTCGGGAAGATCTGCTGGAGAAGGAAATGGCAATCCACTCCAGTACTAATGCCTGGAAAATCCCATGGACAGAGGAGCCTGGTAGGCTACAGTCCATGGGGTTGCAAAGAGTCGGACACGACTGAAGGACTTCACTTCCCATTTTTACCATCTGAGCCACTGGGAAACCCGTATTAGGATCTACAAAACAGTATATAACTTTAGCATAGAAATTATGCTTCTATGCATTTATACTAAAAATTGTAGATAATTTCATGATTATATAAGTAGGTAGGCATATACATATACATATATTATATATTATTCCTTTGTATTTTCTCTCAAAGAGATACGTAGATAGATTTACAAAAAGATAGAGACAGAGAAAGACAAAGGACTGTGTATTTATATACAGTAGGTGTAATAAATTATTAGACAAAAAATCAAGTTTTAAGCATTCAATGTTTAATAAAACTTTTATAAATTTGTGAAGACATAGAAATAGATGTTAGTC
Organism: Ovis canadensis; assembly: GCF_042477335.2. NCBI lineage: Eukaryota > Metazoa > Chordata > Mammalia > Artiodactyla > Bovidae > Ovis > Ovis canadensis. Next base: position 104,058,754 of record NC_091249.1, read on the forward strand.
TTGAATGGTTGATACCAAATGTCAGTATTGGTATCCCCTAGAGTTATCTCTAGGGGATAACAATATGAAGGGTTTCCTTTATTTTTCATATATCTTTGTAAGTTATTTAAAAAAATCAGGACACATTTTCATTAAAATATTCATCTTAATGGTATACAAATTAGGGAGTAAGAGTGTTCATGAATTAGAATTAAGGGACAATGGTATGTAAATAACAGTGGTGGTAGCTTATATTCTATTAGGAATTGATGTCACTCTACTGAGTAAGCACTTTGATCTTCCAGACACCACTGTATATGCCATTTTCTTTAGTCCATGCAATGTATTATTTTTCCCATTTTATAGATATGAAGCTGAGACTAAGGATAACTTACGTGTAAGGTGCTATTTTTCTTTCTTATCAGCATATATTATCTCTTACTTTCAAAGGTATTCAAATTTACTATTATCACAGGGAAATATATGGTAAGTCCATAGGAATTACTATTTTTTAATATACTTTATTACATGACTACTAGGTATAAGCAGTGGCTTAAGTTCTGTGTAGGATAGTCTCTTTCCTATTTAGTCTCTTTCACAAAGTAGCATTAGAGCATCTAAGTGAAAAGTATTAACAATTATCATAAGGTAGGTACAGATAACCTGGAAATTTAGAGGAAGAAGAGAATTATATTAACTGAGAAGAATCAGGAAATACTGACTAGTCAGTTTTTAAGTTGGATCTTGAGGAGTGGATAAGATTTACCAATGCAAAGATGGGTACATGCATGGTGTGTGGACATTCCAGTATTGGGGGATCATACATATAAAGCCAGACATATGAAAAAATGTTGGATATGCACTTGGAACTGAAAGTGGTTCTGTAACTTTTACACGCAAGGACTGTGAGAACTGCAGAGGTTGTGTAGAAAAATATGGGGCTGATGAAGAGCGTGATGGTCTCCTGGGTTTTCAGCTGGATCACTAGACAGTCTTGAGTTTTTGGCAACAGAAGAACACAGTGACCTTGTTGCTAAAGAGCAAGCATCTGGCAAAGCAGTCTGCATCAGAGGAGAGAGCAGTGTGAGGACACCTGCCACAGAATGAAGGAACCTAACCTCAAGAAGATGCAAGAAGTGTAGGCGAAATATTAAGCTCTGAGCCAAAGAACAACAATGATTGTGTCACAAAGTTAAAATTGGAGAAATTCAGCAAGAACATTCCCCCAAACGCAGAAAAAAATGTTATATTTAACCATTTCCCTGGAAAGAAGTAGAGACCATTTTATGATTGGAGCAATCATTTGAGAAATTTTTGCCTCCTCTGACTCCCCTGCATCCTTCCACATCTCTCTGAACTTTACTTGCTTTAAGCTTGTTTGGAATTGGCATAAACTCTAGGTAGTAACAAAAGGGATAGATATGTTGTGTAAAACTACCACATGGAAAGAGGGAAGAAGGAACTTACACCCAACCTCCTCAAGAAGCTATGGGGGTTTTCCACTAACAAGTGCAGAAGTTGGAAAGATTAACTTGTATCAAGTTCAAGCTTTAAATTATTAATTGAGTTGGGATTATTTCAACTTTGAATTGAGACAGTACTAGAACCAGTGAACTCAAGGGACCTGCCTGAGGTTTTCTTTGGGTATGGAGACTGGGGAAGAAATGTACACAAGTCAACTTGACTTAAAAGCAAAGTGAAAGCATGATAAAGTTCCTTTAATGTCTTCATTTCATGACTTCTGCTTGTTTAACTCAACAATATGGTATTGCAAAAATAAAAGTGAAATTGAAATTTATGAAAATGATGAAATTTTTCCTGAAATCAATGAAAGTGATATTGGGATCTATTTAACAAACAAAAAATTGATGGGTTTAGGAATTTAACAACTAAGAAACAAACTGTTAAGTGTGATGATGTTCAAAGAGTATACCAGGGCATGAATGTCTTCTCTATAATGATGTAATAATGGTTAGAATAAATACTATATACAGAGGTCATCAAGCTGTCCACTTAATATTAGGGGATGTTATTGTATATAAAGTATGCACCAGTCAAAAAAGACAGAATGAATGAAATCAAAAGATTAAATAAGAATCTTGGGAAAATGATGAATCGTTTCAATAAAGTTTGCCGAAATGACTATTTGACCTTCTGAGAAAGTCAAATACGAAGTACAGTAGATCATTTCAGGTTACCATATAATTTTGTCAGAAGAAATTTGACAAATGAAAAACAAAATATTATTTTTGTTTCATATTCATTTAAAAATAATTTTAAATAAATGCCTATATTATATTTGAAGCAAATAAAGCATGCATATATTCATAGTTTTACTAAATAGCTGAAGATGAAGTCCAACTCATGTATTTAAGTTTATCATCTACTCTTAATTCGTAATTATTTTGTAAATTTAGCTTTAAAAAATCAGAGTATTCATATACATATTTATAAAAGAAAAATAATATTAAACTCACAGAAAACTTCTTTTGCCTTCCAAATAAAGTTATATTAAACTTTTGGGTAAATATTCACAACTTATATTATTTTTTCCTATATAATCATTTTCACAGTTAAATCATAAAGTATATCATGATTATATTTCCTTTTTAAAATTTTTTTCTTAAAGCTAACATTTTTTAAAATTTTAAGTGATTTATACATATCTAATCCCTAATATTACCCAAAGTTTCCAAAAGAAATATAAACTTTCATTAAATGATTGAACATTTTAGATGGTTCTATCAATATTATTTTTCACTGAATAATTGCCTCATAGAACATTTCATTTAGACGTATGATGCATTTGAAGTTAATTTTTGTGTATGGTGTGAATTAATACAGTTTTTTTTTTTGGCATGTAGATATTCATTTGTTCCAGCACAGTTTATTGAAACACTACTCTTACCACATTTAATTGTCTTGGCACTATTATTGGAAATTAATAGACCATGAATATAAGGATTTATTTCTGGACAATCAATTGTATTCCATTGGTTTATATGTCTACCTTTATGCCAGTATCATAGACCTGCACATTGTGATATTGTAGTAAGCTTTGAAATTAGAAACCTTGTATCCTTGCACTTTGTTCTCCTTTTCAAGATTATTTTGGCTCTTCTGTGTCCCTTTCATTTCCATATGAATTTTAGGATTAGCTCGTCAATTGTGCAAAAATAATTTCTGGGATTTTAATAGGAATTGCTTTGAATTTACATATGAATTTAAGGAGTATACCACCTTAATAGTGTAAGTCCTGCAATCCATGAATGTGGAATGCCTTTCCATTTACCTGTCTCTGATAATTCCTTTCAGCGATATTTTGTAATTTTCAATAAAATTGCATGACTTTTATTACATTTAGTACTGTGTAGCTTATTTTCATTTCCTTGAAAGTGGTTATTCATTATTCCCTTAATTTCATTTTTATGTATGCATTTTTGTTGTACATATAGCCTGGATAGAATTATTGTAATATAAGAATATATATGTTTCATGTGTGTATGTATATGTATTCTAGTTTAGCAGATGCTACCAACTGCTTTTTTTCAGAGCAGTTTTGCCAGTTTGTTTCCTATAAGAAGTATACGAGAGTTTTGCTTGCTCCACATTCTTGCCAGCATTGTACTATCAATTTTTAAAATTTCAGATATTTCATGGGTGTATCTCAAATTTGACGTTAATTTGCAATCCTCTAGTGGCTGACGAGGTGACGTATATTTTCGTTTGTCCATTGGACATCAGGCTATCCTCTTTGGTTAAGTGTTTACTCAAGGGATATGGAGTAATACTTTTATTATGTTTTCTATAATTTTTTAGGAGTTTATATTACTCTATGCATACTTTATCTTATATATGGATGTATTCCAAATATCTTCTAGATTAAGAAGTTCTCATATCTTAGTTTGCTGTTTTTATCTAAAGTAAAAACTTTTTAGCAAACTACTTTTCTGTCTTTTGAGATGATTATATGAAATTTATCATTTATTTCTTAGTTCATACATTTCTTTTCTAGTATGAAACCAGTCTTGTGTTTTTTAAATAAGGCTAACTTGGTCCAGATGTGTAACAATTTAAAATTTTACTAGATTTGACTTTCTGTTATTTTGTTTAATATTTTGAAATTAATTTCACAAGAGAAATTGGCCTGTAATTCTCTTTCTTAAAATATTTTTTCCAGATTTGGTTTCAGTCATGCTACTTACTTAAAATGACTTAGAGGATATTTTTATATTTTTCTGTTTTTTCGGAAAGTTTATTAAAATTGGCACATTCTTTTTATATGTTTAGAAAAATTTCTAGTAAAATAATCTAGGCCTAATGTTTGCATTCTGGGTAGGTTTTTCTTTATGAATTCAGTTTATTGATAGCTGTAAGGTATTCAGATTATTTTTCAGCCTGTTTTGGTGTTATATTTTCAAATTTTTGACATATTATTGATCATAATTAACTGTTATTATCTTTTTCATGTTTCCAGATCTGTTTTGACTACTGTGACACAAATAATTTTGAGAGTGATAATCCCAGATTACCAAGATGTGGCATAAAAAAACTCTTCTCAATTTTAACTACAGTGAATGTGTATGCCTCCCTTGGCTTTGCATAGAGCAATATTTCTCAAGCTTAGCTGCATATCAGACTAAGGCAGAGAATTTTCAAAAATACTAATGACTGAACCTCACCTGCAAAAATTCTGTCACTGCTCTGAAATGTGGCTTGACTACTGTAATGACTTAAACCCTCACAAGTGAACGTATTATCAGTGAAGGTGTCCCGTCAAGGTTAGGAACTGTGGGCTTGTATGAATACATTGTTTATATATTAACTCTATTACTTTCTCATTAGACTTTAATTAATATTGAATTACTTGGAGCTAACAGTGGAGTAAACCAGATATAATATAGAACCAAATATTTAATGACAGTGCTGGTTATAGAAATACTAGAAAGCATGCTTTATCAATTATTTCTTAAAAATTTGTCATTGAAAAAGAACCCAAGTCAAAATTTTTGAAAAGAAATTGTTTTTATCCAGGAATATATCTGGGGGCAAATAAAAGTCTACAGATTTTCATTTGAACAGTGTCCCATAATTACCTAGCCTTGTATAAGCATGAAAAATAACCTATTTCATTAGTTCCCAATATACATTAAAATTATCTGCTATATTTTTTATTGAGTTGTAATTGGCCATTGTTTTTTTTAATTTTAAAACCTATCCCATATCCCACCTGAGAAGAACTCAATCCCTGGAAATAAGAATACAATATCAATACCTTTTTCGTTTTCCAGGTGATTCTTGTGTGCAGGCAGTGGTGAGAATCATTGAAACAGATTATTATTTGCAAAAAATATAAGCCAAATTGAACATTTTATGAAAAATGCAGATGCAGTTTAATTTTAAATTTTATATAATAAAATTCTATTTATAATTCTATCCAATTTTAAAAAGTATATTTGTAGATAAATTATAAATAAAATCTAATGTTTATAATTTAACAAAATATAAATGCACTTCCATATTTAATTGTTATTCTCATTTATTTTAAAGTAATTTTAAAAACCCTCGAAGTTGATAACTATGTTTCACCTATCACTATCTTCTTAAACTGTTAGCATGGGACAAACCTGACTTGAACTCTTTAGAAGATTCCTCTTTATTAGGAGACAGAATGGAAGAAAGATTGACAAGTTAGAAAAGATTTGTATAAAGTTAAAATGTGGTGCAATGAGTTGGAAATAAAATAACAATGTGCATTGTAAGGTTTTGAATAAAGTGATCTGCAAATTACTTAGAAAGTTTAGAAAAATAATACTAAGATAATTTTAATGACATTTCATTCAGTAACCATGTCCTGGAGTATTCTTAGTAACACTTCACACATACCATATATATATGATTGGCAGAAGATAATGTCAAAACACCTATAAATATGTGATAAATTCTGATTTAATTTTTATGAAGGCTTTTAGTAAAATTACATTAAAAAATTACCCTACTCTTGTTTGATGTTTAGAACATCTGGCATTGTATCTGAAATTTTTTGTACAAGGGATTTTTTTTTGCAGGAAACATCATATATTTCTAATATTAAAAGTATTATTTCATTCAGTGACACTTATTTATTACCTACTATGAGTCAGGCACAGTGCTCAGAGCTAGGGAGTTACAAGTGTAAATTTATTATTCTTTATTTTTTGAGCCATGGACAAATCAGTTAGCACTTACAATTTAATGTGTTATAAATTATATTATTACTGTTAAAAATAATAGCAACTAACTTCAGAGGCATTTACTATATGCCAGACTGAGTTCTAAGCATTTTTCATATATTAACTCAGTTAACAATAGAACATAGGCTGTTCCTGTTAAGCAGTGAATGGATAGCTATCTCACTCCTGTGACACCAGTGAAACCTTTCTGGAGAAGCTGGTGACTGAGCTGAGTCTTAGAGCAAAAATGAGACCCAGTCAAAGAAAGAAAAACTAGACAAGTAGTCGAAATAGAGGGGATAGCGTTTAGAAATGCATGGATACATAAGACAACATGATTTGTTTATTGAACAGCAAGTAACTTAGTATACTTGGAGTCCTGGGTTTGTGGAAGAGTGATGGGAAGCAAGAATGGAATAAATACAAATATCTGATCATGAGTGACCTATATATCATCCTTATGAGGATGGAGTCTCCAGAAAGGGAAGGAAAGATGTTTAGTCATTTTAAGCATGCTGTTAACATAATCAGAATTTAGTACTTTGAAATGACAACTATGGTGGTCATTCCTCAATATAGAGAATGGACTGGGAGGGGAAAAGTTGTAGTCAGAGATTTTAGACACTCTTGCTATGGTCAAGGCAGGAGATGATAGCATGGGCTTTCAGAAGAAGGGAGTGGATGAAGGCAGTTGATAAAGTTGATAGATACAAATAGGTAAAATAGGTAGGAATTTTATGATGAGGGAGTGTGATGGTTAGTTTTATGTGTCAATTTGGCTAGACCCCCCTTATCAAGATCTTTTGTCAGATATCATTCTAGATGTTTCTGTGAAGGCATTTTTAGATGAGGTTAACGCTTACATCAACAGACTTTGAGGAAAGCAGAGTATCCTCTGTAATGTGAGCAAGCTTCATTCAATCAACTGAAGGTCTTAATAGAAAAAAAGATGGACCTCCCCAGAAGAGGAAATTCTGCCAACAGACTGCTTTTGGACTTGAATCACAATTATTGCCTGGGTCTCCAGCCTGCTAGCCTACCCTGTAGAGTTTGAATTTGCTAAGATTCTGCAATCATGTGAGCCAATTCCTTAAAATACGTCTTTCTCCATATTATACATCTGTTGGGTTCTATTTCTCTGGAGATCCCTGATTGGTACAGAGGGAAGATGAGAAAGGGAACCTAGGATTCTTCTTGTACTGGGTGGTTGGTGGAGAAGAGACAACTTCATGGGATATGAATAATTGAGTTCAGACATATTTCATATGAAGTATGCGGGCACATATAAATGAAGAGGGTCAGTAGATTCTTTTATGAGGCTGAAAATCAGGCTAGAAATTTGGGCTAGTTATTGCATTCTAGGGAAAGGGCTAGTAGTAGTAGAAGAAAACTTATTCAGGAAAATAACAACAGCAAAAAAAAAAAAGAGACATACAGCAAGAATAGCCACTGAGGATAAGAGGACAAGGAGGCTGAAGAGGATCTTTTAGGGCTGAAAATAAAAACTAGGACAGGGTGATCTCATGAAAGTCAAGAGAAGAGAGAATTTTAAGAAATGATGAGTCAAATGCTATTAAACCATATAAATTTGAATCTTAGGAGGATATCAGTGACCTTAGAAAGAAGGGTCATCTAGAGCTATAAACTAAGATTATAAAAAGTCAAATAGCACTTATAACAATATTTTTGAAAAGCAAACCATATTTTTAGCCATCATACAACTGTGTTTGTCATAAAATAGGAGGGAACATTTCATTAGCATCCATATATTGATTTGATCTGCAGAGTAACTCTGGGGCTGAGAGAGTTCAGGAAACTTGCCAGCTTTCCCCTAGGCAAGCAGCAGATCTAGAATTTGAGCTTGGATGTCCAGGGCTGCATAGGGGCTCATAATAATACAGTGAGTCCCAGAGCTGAAAAGACAAGATAAGAACCTACATATAGCAACAGGTGAAACAGAGAGGAGCAGAGGAGGAATCCTACATAAAAATTATGCTTGTTTATAAGGGAAGAAAAGATCTGAAGGATATTAGATTGGATGAGAAAGACGTTTATAGCTGACTCTGAAGAACAAGACATAAGGACGCCAGAGGGATCAGTATTAAAGAAAGAGTTCAAGTACTTTTCAAAGTATAACAACATAGAAAATATGTCAATAAATTGTTCTTTTAAGATACTATATAAATCATTTATTTGATTGAATGAATGCTTTTTTGCTTATTAATATTCAGAATGTATAGGGATAAATCAAAAAGATCTTAGTGCACAAATTTGCAAATAAAAATATAAAACAGTCAGTGCCTAAAACAACTTCTAATGCTATTTTTTGAACAAAAAGGTATTGTTTGTGTGCTAGCTATAGTGAAAAAAAAGGTGTATTTGAAGTATCACTCCAGAATTAGCGACTTATTTTTATGCTTACTTATAATACTATCTAATTTGAAATGTCATCACATTTTTAAAAATAGCTGTATCAATGAGACTTTCAAGGACATACACCAGCAACTCTCACCCTACCCTCCAACATACACAGTTCTTGATAATCTTGTCTTTATTGTCTTTTGTTTCCAGAAGTGGAAATAAATTTTGATTTTCAAATAAATGATTTTTATCTTGACTGGCTGGTAAAATTTATTATCTTGTTCACACAAAATGATTGCTTTAGGCAGTTTCACCTCATAAGTCTTATTATTTAAAGAACAATTTTTGGAAGACCTAGAATATCTTGGTGGAAGTATGTTATTCACTATCCCTTCAAGAAACCCTTGGGATATATGCAGGATGAACACACAGATCTTCTGATCTGCATTTTCCCATTGTCTTCTCGGTGTCATGCACCCTCAGAATTGTTTGCATATAGCAACATATTAATACCTGTCCACCAATCCTGGCTCATTTTGTCATCATAATCTCTTTGTGGTTGTATGCATCGTTTCACTATACTCCTAGAAAATAAACGTTTTCAATTTTTTAAAAAGTTACTAGCCTACATCTTAATACTGACCTACTTGAAAATAATTGAAAGAATTTTTTGATCCTTTACCACTCATGTTGCTTTTATTTATAACTTTGTTATTTTACTGTACTACATAAATAATATGGGTATGTTGAAGTCTAACCTCCCTTAGTAAGTCTAATGTTATACTTATTGAAACTTTGTTAGACCTTGCCATATTGATTGAGTGATTAATTACGGCAATCCAGAAAGGAGAGACGGAAAACATGAATGCCTGAATTTGAAGCTTCTGTTTATTAATTTACTTAGTTTTGCTGAGGATGGTCTTCGTTGCTGTGGCTTTTTCTCCAGCTATGGTGAGCAGGGGCAACTCTCCAGTTGTGATGCACGGGCTTCGCATTGTGGCGGCTCCTCTAGTTGCTGAGCAAAGGCTCCGGGTACGGGCCTCGGGAGTTGCTGCTCCCCGGCTCTTAAGAGCTCAGTAGTTGTGGTTCACGTGCTTGGAGGCACGTGGGATCTTCCGGGACCGGAGATAGAACCCATGTCCCCTGCATTGGCCGGCACAGTCTTTACCACTGAGCCACCGGGGAAGTCCCAAACTTTAAACTTTTAAAACTGATATTTGTATTACCTGGATGTTTTCCTATAAAACTAAATATTTTAGCCAAAAATCTCAAATTTATCTTCTTACAAATCTATTTTTCCAAAATTGCCACATATTCAGTCTAATAATTTAGTCCTTTCAAGTATGAAGCTCTATTTTTCCTTTCTGAAATTCATTTAAATCAAGTGTGCATGTATGTGTGAATGTGAAAGTTGCTCAGTTGTGTCCGACTCTTTGCAACCCCATGGACTAGACAGTCCATGGAAATCTCCAGGCCAGAATACTGGAGTGGGTAGCCTTTCCCTTCTCCAGGGGATCTTCCCAACCCAGGGTTCGAACCCAAGTCTCCCGCATTGCAGGCAGATTCTTTACCAGCTGAGCCACAAGAGAAGCCCACGTGTGTGTGAGTGTAATTTAAGTGATAAGTTATATAGATTTTCCTAGAGTGGGACCATATGATTAAAAGCTTATTTTCAAATGTAAACTTTCCTCAACATATACCTGTATTTAGCACAAGTGCCTTAACTTTGACAAAATTAAACTCTGAATATTTGCTTTTGTAATTGTACTTCAATCTGTGCATGACATTTCTTGATAAACAAAATGAAAGGCTTCTATGTTATGGGAGTGATCACTGATGGCAAACGACAGGATGGAAAAATGAGTGGAAGTAATTTATTTTACAGACAATTTTGAAGTGATTTTTTTCCAACAACACTTTCTCTCCTTTAAAATTGCTATATCATGCAGTAGATTTGTAATTTATTACTTTATATTGATAACAACCAACACATTCAGTATAAACACTGCAGAAGACCATCCTTATGGTAGAAACAGACTGCATTTTCTTTCCAAAGAGCTTTCTCTGTGCCAACAGTAAAGACGGCAGGCTTTGTACACCGTTTCCTAGCACAAAAGTTATGTAAAATTTCTTCTTTCAGACCTGTGCAGAAAACAGGAAACTTCCCGTTTAAAGTAAGATCCCTATGCCTAGCCTTTAGTTCTCAAATCACAAATGTTTTATGATAAAGCTCTTCAAAATTTCTTAGTTTTCAAACTTTTATCATTTTCCTCTCAGTAGTATGTAAAGTTCATGCTACCTGGATGTTTTCCTCACAGAAATCACATTACCTGAATATCCTCTTAGGTTTGAATACATTTCATAACTGTTGTTATAGTAAATCCAAATTTACTTTCCTTAATTTATGTATTTATCCCTAAAAGTATTTGACATTCTTTGTCGCAGACTCATATTTTAAGCAAATCTGTCTGTCACTCAGATCCTGAAGAGTGTGCCCTTGGATCGATGCTTTAACCTTTGGTTTTGGAGGCAAAGGAATATTTATTTTCTAAATTTCCTGATTTCACTGAAGGTGTGTTTATATTTGCCACTCTTCTCCATGTGCTTCAAGATTTCACAACAAAAACCATAGTAACTAGGAGAATACAAGGTACACATTGCCACGTGGCCAGTGGGTTTATATATTTTATAAGAT